>NC_064638.1:204418784-204722125 GCF_023864345.2 Schistocerca serialis cubense
TTGGGATTGCCTGAAGTCGCAAGTGTATCGTGATCGACCGACATCTCTAGGAATGCTGAAAGAGAACATCCGACGCCAATGCCTCACCATAACTCCGGACATGCTTTACAGTGCTGTTCACAACATTATTCCTCGACTACAGCTATTGTCGAGGAATGATGGTGGACATATTGAGAATTTCCTGTAAAGAACATCATCTTTGCTTTGTCTTACTTTGTTATGCTAATTATTGTTATTCTGATCAGATGAAGCGCCATCTGTCGGACATTTTTTTAACGTTTGTATTGTTTTGGTCTAATAAAACCCCATGTCAGTCCAAGCATGTGTGTTAATTTGTACCTCTCTATCTACATTACTCCGTAATTTATTCAGTTTTCAAATTTATACTGACTTTTTGATCACCCGGTACTTACTTTCATGCTCTAGATAGAGCACGGGTGTTTAAATAGCACTGACTTGATACAGCCACGATACCTTATAGCGAGCGGTACGTTAAAAAATATTTTGGAATCAGTAATAAACTAATTAACGACATGCAATGTTAAAGTTTTAGTTGGCAGAAAGTAAGTTTACAGATTCCACTGTTGTGTATTTGAATGAATTTGTATATGTGTACTGCCAATGCAATTTTGCCAATGAAGTAAAGATAAATCGTGGGAGGAAATTAGTAAGAAAGAAAACTTTAGTGAAAGGAAAACCGATATAGTTCTCTTGTTAGGTTTGCGTGGTAGCTACCCATCGGACCACGCTAATCAATGACATATTTTTGAGTTGCATTTTTAGGATCCACAGAAAGGAAGTAAAGGTCGACTCAGGCCGAGTTTTTGGTTACCTGGAAAAACCTAATAGAATAACGGTAGAAAGGTGCCCCTAACGCTGCCCATTAATGTCTGTTTCGTCACGTACTTCTCGAGGTGGAAGTTTTTATTTTGTTGTACGTGGAAGGTTGTCTTATGCTTATGATCCTGGTTCTCCAAGATCCCCGTTCTCCAGAACTCATAACGTTTCGCCATCAGGTCCAGTGGTGGTCGCTGAAGCGTCCCCAGAGTTTACAGCATTAGAGTACTGGCAGCATCGCCGAGCCGCAGCTCAAAGATATCCTTTGTGCCAAACCCATACCAGCGAGGCCGGACGAGTGCCCTGAAGTGCACGCCCTTTAGAGCGACCCAGGTGGCATCTGTGGTCTTACGTAAATGCTATGTGTCTGACGACCATTATATCCTGCCACTGGAACACTATTATAATAAACAGAAACAAGATGCAGAAACTTGATGTAACAAGCTAACAGAAATGTAGGAACGGCTCCTTTTTTTTGGCATTTATTAAAATGTCTAGAGCGCGTTATACAGATACTTCCTTAGGCTAACGAAGAGTCTGAAGAGACTGCAATTAGGGAGTTGTTCCTTTAATTACGTTGTCTACGTGTTCTACATGTTTAAAAAGCATTTGTTTCTAACTTAACATTGTGTTATACGAAATGAGTGAGATACCTAGGTAACTGCAGACGATAGTGTGAAGATTGGCTGTTTTATCTCTTTTATCTGTTGACATGTGTGGGCACGCTTAGACGTCCGACGCTTGAAGAGCGCCGATCATAGTGAAATATGGTTTTTACTAGGAACTCGAGTTAATAACGTGGGTACAGATATATTCGGAGAATTTAGTAACTTACTCCAGAGCTGAAACTGTGCAGACAGTAGAAGCTTCTGTCTACTTCTCACATACAAGGCCAGACGGAACACACTGGTGTGGTCACGTTTCACAACTCGCGAGGATCTCTTCGTCACCGTTATCAGTACACCGAACTCCCGCTACACACTTCCGCGTCATTCTCTACGAGGAAGACTTCACGTATATCCGAAAGCCTAATTTTCCTGGTAGAGATGCGTAATAGTACACGGTGGTTCCTGTTGCAGTTGCTCTTCTACACAGCCGCAATTTCTTCAGCTTGGCACTCATAATTTATAGTATTCATCCTTCATTATATGTAGGGTATCCTTGACTTTTGCATGATATTATGTGATGTCAGAAGTGAAAGCCGACACAAATATTATTAATGGTTCAAATGGCTCTGAGCACTATGGGACTTAACTTCTGAGGTCATCAGTCTCCTAGAACTTAGAACTACTTAAACCTAACCAACCTAAGGACATCACACACATCCATGCCCGAGGCAGGATTTGAACCTGCGACCGTAGCGGTTCCAGACTGTAGCGCCTAGAACCGCTCGGCCACTCCAGTCGGCAAATATTATTATTTTTACTTACAAATTATCACTGAAACACGATTATCTGTTATAAAAAGAATTAAAAGTGATGTCATTGTGGTTTGACAACAGGAGTAGTTTAGGTTAGCAACAACTTGTCTTGCGTATTGTAAGAAGCTATTAAACCATAATGTTTCACGATTCCTGCTCAGCTTAATATGGTTTACATCACAATGAGTTTTATATTTTTTATATACTGGCAGTAAGATACATAAGTTTGCGATCGTAAATATTTATTTAAATTAAGAAAGAAACTTCTTACAGTTTCTGGACTCAAATAAATTTCTTGTAGCATACTTGACAAATGAATATTTCTTTGGTACAGACTGAAATAATACGAATAACGTCAAGGAGTAGTAAGATATTAGTTCCATGGAATAGCTGTTATTTGAGTATACTATTTGATTTTTTATACAGAGACTTTATGAATTATTCTTTCTAATAACCAAACTTATCAGAACTTCTCTATTCTCGTAGACCGCGTGAGCTTGTACACCCTCAGAAATGTGGGATCAGCAAATAAATATAAAAGAAACACCTGTGATGTAAACCTTTCGAAGAATATCGGAAATTTGTTCGTGGTTTGATCAAAGAAAATTTCTTACAACATTGATACTAACAAAAAGATTCTGTTTGTTAGTGTTTCGAATAACATAGATCCCCAGAAATATATACGTAGGTTGGTACTTAAATAGTGGCAACACCGCTGTGGAGACACTATGGCTATGCAGTGGAATCTACTACTGTCGCTGATAGCACACGTTGTTGACATATCTACCTTACCTTCGAGCAAATGGACTCGCCCGTCCCACGTCACCGGCATGTGCACAATCGAGGGAAAAACAGTCACTTGTGACCGAGCCATCTAACGTAATGGTGTCAGTATGTTTCCGAAACAGGAACTACGGAGTTGGATCAAGACTGAACATGCCAGAGGTCGTACAGCACGACAGTGTCATCAAGGTTCAAGAGGAGTGCGGGGAATCGGCATTGCTGTACAGAAGAGTGGCACGTCGGGTAAAAGCCTTCAACGAAGGTCGGCAAACTATGGCAGACATGCATCGGGCAGGCCGTCCTAGCGTCTCTGAAGAAGAAGTGCATGCTGTTGCCGCGTTAGTGGACAGCGATCGACGCCATACGATTCGTGAGCTCGCACACGAAACCGGATTAGCGAATACGATTGTGCTTCACATCCTGAAGAAACGCCTGGGCATGCGAAAAATTGCATCACGATGGGTTCCGCATGACTTGACGGAAATGCAGAAATGGATGCGTTACGACGGTGCTCAGACGCACTTAGAGCGCTATGAGCGCGAAGGAGAGGCTTTCTTACGCCGTATCGTAACACTGGACGAGGCATGGGACACATCGTAAGAGCCAAAACTAAAACGCCAATCCAACTAATGGCGTCGTTATGTGTCGCCGCGAAAGTCGAAAGTTCGTCAGAGCCCCAGTATAGTGAAAGTTATGGCGATTCTCGTGTACGACTGTGACGGTGTTATCCTAACGCATTTTTGGAGCATCACCTGCGACCAACTTTTCGATAGAAGCGGCGACACTTTCTGCGCAACCCATCCATCATTTTGCACGACAATGCGCGGGCGCATACAGCGCAAGCTGTGGCTGCTCTGTTCGGTCGATGGGACTGGAAAGTACTGTACCATCCATCATGTGTGGATGCTGACTTTGGTTTGATTCCGAAGATGAAGGAACCACTTGGTGGCATTCTCTTGGGAACTGTTCCAGAGATTCGACAGGCAATAGACCGCTCCATTCGCACCATCAACAGAATAGGTTCTGCTAACGGTATACTACGCCTGCCACATCGCTGGCAACGGGTTCTACACAACGCTGGTGACTACTTTGAAGGACATTAACAGGTGTGAACATGTAACTCTTTTGTATCGGTTGTGAATAAATAGTAGCCACTATTTAGGTTCCAACCCTCGTATACATAATCTGCGTCGAAACCGTGTAGGATCACGTAAAACATTCTGACTCATTTGAGCATTCGTTCTGATCTTCCACGATTCTTTCATTTTTTTTCTCCATGGTTTCTTTGGGACTTCATTCCACTTGTATATCTTGTCGCTGTATATGTTTCGGTCTTCGATTTGTATGGGATCGATTTGTGCCTTTTCTGTGTCGAGTTTGACTTGTGTGATCCAGGCTATTGTTGACCTCACCCCTTGTATGTGTGTCAGAATTCTGTTGGTAAGTCCCTTTATTGGTAGCTTGCTGATGTACACATAGAACTTAAACATTATTTTTATGACATCTGCTGCTAAGTTTGATATCATCTGTGTGGCTTTCCTAGAGCGTAATCCGTATCCCTCTTCAGTCAGTTTTGGGCCGAGAATTTTTCTCGTGATTTTGTGTTGTCGTATACATGGGTGCTGTTAATATTTTCTTTTTAAAGGTCTTCGACAAATATTTGGTGCATAATTTTATTAAATCGTCGTAACTTTCATCATTTCTAAATTATCTGGTTAGCTTTATATAGAGTCGACTTTCTCTTTTTCTACACCATGCTTCATTCGATATTCACAGCTATGTAGATGTATATAATTTAGTACACCACCAGATAAGTTGGTCTCCGGTGAGGAATGGTAGAGTTTACATTGATTCGCTGTCAAGGTTGAGGCTGAACACCAGCTAGTATTGAAAAAGTAACTAGTCTTGATCTGTATGAAGGAACAATCCCAGTATCTGACTGAACTGATTAAAGCAAATGGAGAGGAGCGAGAGAGAATTTAAACCCCACGACACCCACATTGGTCCATTGTCATAGATACAGTCTCACCTCACTTGGATGGTAGGCAGGTGTTAACTCCACGATTATTTACGAGATATTTTTCTGGTCTCTAAGATATCATTCACTGTAGTGAAACGCTGTGTATGTGAAAAGTCATGAATCACTGTGATTACAGTTGCACGATCAAGTGTACAACAAAGCAGGGCAAGCCAGTTGACAAGTCGTTGGGACATGTTCAAATGTGTGTGAAATCGTATGGGAGTTAACTGCTAAGGTCATCAGTCACTAAGCTTACACACTACTTAACCTAAATTATCCCAAGAACAAACACACACACCCATGCCCGAGGGAGGACTCGAACCTCCGCCGGGACCAGCCGCACAGTCCATGACTGCAGCGGCTGTAGACCGCTCGGCTAATCCCTCGCGGCGTTTGGACATGTTTTTATGTTATTTGTTAATGTTCTATGAGTGCTTGGCCTAGTTTCGCAAATATTTTCCTGAAACGATGTAAATCCTATGTAAATCGAGGGTGGAAAGGGAGGAAAGGAGATTGCAGGAACTTTTGATATAAGCTGCACTGCGACTGTATGCAGAATCAGCGGCGACAAGTGAAAATGTGTGTCGGACAGGGACTTGAACCCAGGATCTCCTGCTTATTAGGCAGTTGCGTTAACCACTGCACCAGCCGGACACAGTGTTTATCGCCAATGTGCGGACTATCTCAGCCTGCTCCCCGGCCGTCTCTCATTCCCACCTAGCTACATGTATCTGCGTTCCCCATCCGTGCTCTCTAATTTTAGGGGATTCACGCTGGATTGTGTTGTTTGAGGGAGGAGACCAGACAGCGATGTCATCGGTCTCATCGGATTAGGGAAGGACAGGGAAGGAAGTCGGCCGTGCCTTTTCAAAGGAACCATCCCGACATTTACCTGGAGCGATTTAGGGAAATCACGGAAAACCTAAATCAGGATGGCCGGACGCGAGATTGAACCGTTGTCCTTCCGAATGCGAGTCCAGTGTGCTAGCCACTGCGCCACCTCGCTCGGTTGATTCTCGATGGAGGACGAACGTAAGTGTGCATCCAAACTGAAAGTTGTTCTCGTCGATGGGCAATGAATCCACAACGTTCAGTGTGGATGAACATTTACGATCGACCTCCAGCGGGAATTAAGATTAGCCAGCGTGGAGTACATGGATGGGGACTACAGATAGGTGGCGCTGGGTGAGAATGAGAGTAGGGCGGGGCCGTGCCGAGATAGTCCGCACATTTGCGACAAGAACTGTGTCTAGGTGGCGCAGTGGCTAACTCAACTGCCTAATGAGCAGGAGATCCCAGGTTCGAGTCCCGGTCTGGCACACATTTCCACTCTTCGCCGCTGATTCCACTTAAAGTTTCGATCCGGCTGATACCGTTAGTTCCCTTCCTTTCCTTTCCTTTCTCCCCCTTTCGACCTAAATTTGCATAATGCACTGATGAGCTAAAATATTATAGCGTCTGTCCACTACAAGGATGAATGCCTTCTGGTGGTGTTGTGGGCACGTGACACGGTAAGATAAGAATGTAAGAGGAAGAGAGACGAATGGGCAGTCACGATAACGAAGATACGGGCCGCAAATGCGGAAATTCACTGATAATAAGCGGTTCTGACAAAGGGCACATTGTTGTGGCGCTGCGGCTGGATACGGAAATCTCCGAAACGGCGAAGCTGGTAGCCTGTTGGCGTACTACTATCGCGAGCACCTATAGAAAGTGGTTGAAGGATGATGAAATAACGAGTAGGCCGCATGATATTGAACGACCACTTCTTATCACAAACCGTAGAGGTTGGAGGATCTTCCCCTGTGTAATCCAGGGTAGGCAGCGATCAGTGGCAGATCTGGCGACAGAGTACAATGCTGGTGAAGGCACAGGTGCTTCGGAGCACCTGTCCATTGTTGAACATGGAGCTCCACATCACACGACCTCTATGTGTTCCTGTGTTGACCCATCGGAACCATCCTCAACTGAGCATGCGGATAGGAGGGGCGTGTGGTCTTCACACCACTCTCCCGGCCGTTACGACGGTTTTCTTTGACCGGAGCCGCTACTATTCGGTCGAGTAGCTCAATTGGCATCACGAGGCTGAGTGTACCCCGAAAAATGGCAACAGCGCATGGCGGCCCGGATGGTCGCCCATCCAGGTGCCGGCCACGCGCGACAGCGCTTAACTTCGTTGATCTGACGGGAACCGGTGTATCCACTGTGGCAAGGCCTTGCCTTTGACTCAGTAACATCGTAAGTTATGATTGCAGTGGGCAGAGCATCACTAAGTTTTCACCGTAGATCAATAAAAATATGTCGCCTGTCGAATGAATCGCATTTCTTGATACACCAGGTCGATGGTTGGGTCTTGACACGCCGCCGTACAGGCAAATGGCTGCATGAAACATGCACAGCGCCACAGATGCAGGCCGGTGAGGGCAGAATTATGCTGAGGGGTACTTTAATTTCCTTCCATGGGATCTATGGCGGTAATCGAAGGCATCAAGACAGCAGTGAACTACATGAACATTCCTTTAAAGCCAGTACCGCCATTAGACTGTTGTATATTTACAGTGTTACATTTACACTTACACAATTATGGTTTCGGCTTCAAAGTGCCTTTCCTATCCTACCGGACACTGAGTCCAAAGACAAAAAAAAGGTCACCTGCTTGTAACAGGAATTTCTTTGACCAAGACAATTCGACACTTAGCCAACCGGCATTCAGTCAATATGGTGTACTCAGCAATGAAACAAAGCAGTAGGCTCTGCCAAAAATATCGACTCTTAAAGAATGTATCTAATAGTGTATTTTAATACGACAGTATGCCATCTTAGGCAATTTATAACACTTGTAAGCAAGCATTAAAATATGGATTGTTATACGGTTATATCACTTGTTATGTATTTCAATGTTATTGTCTAACCTGCTTTCAGAAAACACTTGACAATGGCACTTTGAAGCCGAAATCATAATTGTGTAAGTGTAAATGTAACACTGGAAATAAACAATAGTCTAATGGCGGTACTGACTTTAAAGAAATATATCATGATTGTGGCCCTGCATTATGAAAAAATAAAATTACGTGAACGTTATTGAGGACCAACTGCATCGCCTCATGCTACGGCTATGACATCTTCCAGCAGTATAACTGGTTGTGGAACAAATCAAGCTATACACTAACAGGCAAAAGCAACTACTACTGGCTGTTTCTTTGAAGTCACTGTTGTAATAACTAGTTATGACTAGCGGTAATCTACTTTATATTACATCACATTAATTGGATGTTTTAGAACTAATACCAAATACATTTCTTATAAAACGCATCTGTATTCCGAAAATACTATCCCTGTAAGGAGCGTTTTCCAAAAAAATGTTTCGATAGCTTGTTAATGAATGGAAATATGCAGAATAAACTGGATTCTCCAGTTTTAAATCACCTATAGTAGTAATCATCTGTACCGCAAACTTGGACAGACAAAGGGGCTCAGTTAGTTCTAGGCAGTGGATTTTCTATTTTAGTTTGTGAACTATGTGTAACACCAAAAATTAGATACTATCCACTTCTTGTATTTCATTGTCTGAGAAGAGTATTAGTATAATAATTATGGAAATGCGTGTCCTGTGACTTACCAAATTTAACGATAATTCATTTACATTGAGCCAAGTGTTGATATTTTCAGATATTTTGTTAGCGGCCTTTTCAGGTGAAGCCACTGCCAATGCTTTTTATTCTTATGCTTGTATCAGCTGCAAGAAGTATAAAATTTATATCTTCCCTAATTAAATGTCGATTATTTATGTATATCAGGAACAACAGAGGACATAAATAGTACCTGTGGTATACCGTGTCCGATTGCTTCAAATTCTGAGTCCCTATTTTTATGTGGTCGGCAAGCAGTTTATATACTCCGGTTTCTGCCATTAGCTAAGGAAAAAAAACAAAAACAAAAAAAAAACATGAATTTGCTGCGTCTGCTACTCCGTAATGTTGCAACTGTTGCCCAAGAATATCATGCTTCACACAATTAAAAGCTGTAGCTATGTCCTAAAATAATCTCTATGGTAATATTTCTGGTTTATTGAGGGTACTATATAATCTGTCATGATAAATATGGATTTTTCAGATGACAGTCCTTTTCAAAATCCAAAATGTTTACTATTGCGTATATTTTCTTGTACTAAATGTTTATACATTCTTTTGACATCATTATATCGAATTTGTTTTGAAAATGCTGACAGTAATGAGATACGGCTGTAATTCTTCACTAATGATTGTCTTTACATTGTGAAGTAACTTGACAACAGCAAGTGGAAGTCTATGTGGGAAACTACATTGTGAAAGGTCTGTTATATAAATAACTCAATATTTTAGTAATATCAGGGGAATATCTGCCAATTTTATTATAAACGCTTGAACATTTATTTTTCGTAGCGTTAATAACATAGAAATCATCTGTTTGCAGAACAGTAAATACAAAAAAGTAGTTTGGGAGTCTGCTGGCTGGCGGAAATGTTTTGAATGACTCCATTCAAATCCGAGGAAGACCCTCTCAAACGATTCTAAGTAGAAAAAGCCAAAAACTTCTGAGCAGAAAGCTGTAAAACGAAAACTAACAAGTGTAAAGATTGTTTGTGTAGAAGATAACAATAGGTATTCTTTACGGACGATTAACCTTGCGGCCTGACGGGAACAAATTGTTTTTAGTCCGTGTTTGAAAACATAAAACATTTTACTACTTCTCGTTCTGCATTAACATTTCTCACTTTCCCCACAAAAGAACTATTTGGAACGCAACTTGTATAGTTGAGAGCTACCAGACTCTAGGAACAATCTGCAGGTAGAGTTCAGCTACTTACGCTATTAGGGTCATTGAAAATTTTGGCGATATACATCTGAGTAAATTAGCTTACCATGCCTATTTTCATTCTCTGCTTTCGTATGGCATCATATTCTGGGGTAACTCGTCATTGAGTAAAAGAGTGTTCATTGCATAAAAGCGTGTAATCAGAATAATTGCTGGAGCTCATCCAAGTTCATCCTTCAGACACTTATTTAAAGAAGTAGAGATCTTCACTGCAGCCTCACAATATATATATATATATATATATATATATATATATATATATATATATATATATTCACTTATGAAATTTATTATTAACAAAAGTAATAGCAGTGTACATGGCTACAACACTAGGAGAATGGATGATCTTCACTATTCAAGGTTAAATCTAACTTTAGCTCAGAAGGGGGTAAATTATGCTGCCACAAAAGTCTTTGGTCACTTACCTAATAGCATCAAAAGCCTGACAGATAGCCATATAGCATTTAAAAGGAAATTAAAAGAATTTCTTAATGGCAACTCCTTCTACTCATTAGATGAATTTTTGGATATAGTAAGTGGGTAATTTCCCCAACCCCCACAAAAAAAATAACAAATAAAAAAATAAAAATATTAAGTGTCATGAAAATTTTGTGTACTGTAATATCTTGTATAGACACCTTTTATTAACCTGACATGTTCCAAGTGTCGTATTCATGATCTATGGAACAAGTAGTAATCTAATCTAATCTAATCTGATCTAATCTTACTATATCTAAGGCAGGAAATAGAGTTTTGATATGAAGTACGATACAGATTGCCGAAATAGCAAAATTATGTTATTCTGTTCCTGTAAAATGCTTCAGTTTTATCCGCGCACGGATGAATGTTGACGAAAACAGGTACTGTACCTCGGCCTGAATGTGTGTTTCTACCTGATGGACCCAAGCGACATTGTGCGAGTTTCTTCTTCTTCTTCTTCTTCTTCTTCTCTCGCCGAGGCCATTTGAGAACTCCACGTAAATTTCATTTCTTCATAGGCTGTTGTTTTCTCGACCTTTCTCTCCAATATTTCTTCGTCCTTTCATTTTGTTTCTCTTACGTGCTTGCCTTGGAATTTTTACATCGTACAACTACTTCTGTTTGTTGTTTATTCTTTTCCTATGTTGTTTCTTTATAAATCTATCTTGAATTCAGCTCAGTCAGGGAAAATAGGCTTGAGCATTAATGCATCTCACTGACACACCATGTTGAAGGTATCTGTTTGGTAAAAAAATGTGTCCTGTTACGTGAAGTAGTCCGTAACTGCCTTCTACACATTCTCGTCCGACAGGGATCATCGACACTTCAAGGCCTTTTTTAAGGGACTGAAGTCGTGATGATCGCATGGAAAGATAGCAGGACTATAGGACGGATAGTCGAGTGTCTCCAGTTGAGTTGGCGTAACTTCCGTGTTACAACATTTGCGTTATGGGGACGTGCGTTATCATGAAGAACCAGCGTGCCTTATAGTTTTCCCGGAAGTTTCGCCTTAACCGCACGCCATAACTTCTGCAGCGTTGGGCAGTACAATTCCCCAGTTTGGAGGCACTACGTGGCTCGAAACCAAGTGGGTACCGGCAATCAAAGAACAAGGTAAGCATCACCTTTGCAGCAGATGACTGGCTCTTGAAATTCTTGTGACGAGGGGAATCTCGAGCACCCGCCGTACAGCCCATATCTCTCCCCATGCGATTATCACGCCTTCGGTCCCTTAAAAATGCCCTGAAGGGTCGACGATTCCTGTCAGACGCGAATGTGCAACAGGCAGTTCGGATTGCTTCACGCAGCAGGGCACGGTGTTTTACCAAACAGGTATCTTCAACCTGATGAATCTGTGGGGTGATTGCCTCAATGCTCGCTACGATTTTGCCTCAGTGACTTACAGGTTCTGGACTGTACGGCCTTCTAACGGAAACTATTTGATAGCCCCTTATATAATTCAGTGTTAGGCACTGAGTTGGATACAGACACTGTGATTTCACAATTTATTGTGGTGCATATTTTGAGATTATTAGATAAGAATTCTTTCTGTTGTTTGATAACGTAGGCTTATCCATCATATCCTATATAGATGGAAGACTATCAGTGATACAACGTAACTTGTACTTATAATTCTCGCACTCCATAAGTTCTAAGATGAGAAGTAAGCCATTATATGATAGCCACAAAGATGTATAAAAGAAAAAAAAAGTAATCAACCAAAAATGTCAACATTTTCGACAGGTATCAAGTAGATCGAAGACGCAAACAGCAACAGTATAAAATTTTGGAGCGGGACATGCTAACATACCGACATACAAAAATCAAAATGAAATCGCACTCTTTTAACAAAAACTAGGAAACTCTGGACAATTATCGTTCATATCTGTCGAAGAATTTCATCAATGATTTTGGAAAAAACAACATTTTGTCTATGGAGTGCGTGACTGATTCTTTTGTAAAATTTTTTTTCTTTATTTATAGACACAATCACATGTTTATGACACAGTCATAACCGATTTCGGCCATACAATGACCATCTTCAGATGCTTAATGCGGCATACACTGAACATAGGTTCATGCGTTGTCAAAGCATCTGAAGATTATATGGCCGAAACCGGTTATGACTGTGTCATAAACATGTGATTGTGCCTATAAAATAAACAAAAAAGTTTTTACAGAATTACTTCAGACTGAGGTTGAAACGTCCCCTTTTTGAACAATTATACAAGACTGTGCTTAAACTGACACACAATATTTTTAGTGCAACGCAATCTGACGTTCAAAAATCCCTACAAAAGAATGGCCCTGACTAACATTAACCTATGCATTTCACAAATCGCTTACCTCACAAAAATCTTGATTACTCGAACTACTGCAATAAAGAGAGCGCAACTACTGCCAGCTAAATAAAAGATTCAAACTACGGAAGGCACTAAATACTGATAGGCATAGTTAGCAAATGAAAGATTTTAATAGAGAACAAACAATGTATTTACCTTAATAGTCATAATATATATAGCAGTTCATGACAAATTACAAGACTCCGCCATCTCTCTCCCCACATCCACCACTGCTGGCGGCTCACCTCCAACTGCGCAACACTACGCGCTGTTCACATCCAGCTGCCTAACACTACAATGGCGAGTATTACAACAATGCAAAGCAGCCACAGACTGCTACGTAACGTTGCCAATAAGAAAACATAAACAGCCTACTTACATAAAAATTCAAACAAAATCAGAATCAGATTAATACGCAACACCAAAGAGAAATCCGGGAAGTACAAGATCAGCTGACACAGTTAATACAAGCATTACGTATTTCAGAGGACACTCGCGCCCCAATACAGGAAGAGGGACATAGAAATACACAGATTAGAATTTATGTGTGGCTACTTAGAGAATGAACCAGCTGTAAGAATGCGATCGGTCATTCACGATTGCCACAGTGAAGGAGAGTTTTACCATGCCTTCCTCTGAGCATATTGGTCTCAAGCCACACAAGACCGAGTAAAACATGGCATCATAATGATGAAACATTTCGAACAATCTGAATTTTCCAGTCTTGTGAAATATTTTGAAGACATGTTGCACAAGAATCAGTACCTGTCAAACCCATACAGCCCCTCAGAACTCATCCGCATTTGCTTAATCAAATTGCCTGAACATTTACGACATATTATTTTGGCAGGACGTTGCAAAGACGACATTGAAGCTTTTCAGGGACTCTTACAAGAATTAGAAATTGACACAGACAGTCGCGGGATGCGAAAACAGGTCACATCCGTCACAACTCTGTGATGACAGAAACGATAACTGGACGCGACAAGCTATTCTCACCACACAAATCGTGACCAAACAGACACCACCCGTATGAAAATCGGTGGCAGAGTAGTAATAATTACAGGGAAAGATCACCTCTCTGCGGTAATGACTATCACAGAGACAATCAGAGAAACAGACAATATGGGAACCAAAACAATTATTATTATGGGAGACAGAATAACTTTAGACGCAACGGTCCACCGTGCAGTGATAATTCAGGGAGAAATTCTCCACCACTTAACCGAGAAGAAAGAAACTACAGGAACTACCGACATGACGACACACGATATGATGGTAACGACAGACCTGAAATGCATCAGAACTGGCGGGATTTAAACAGGGCAAGGCCTTCTCATCAAAGTGAATTTGTTAGGTCTCCTAATCCCAATAACGGCGTGCGCCAACAAAGAGACAGACAATGACTCGCACAGCAGGCAGCCGCTTGCGCCAGCTGGCTCAGAGAAAAATAACATAGATGCTAACCTTGAGAAAAATTCCAGTATTCTTTACCGACATATACCACACGATGATTTCGTTGAAGCTGAAACTCTGCGCACTAGAAAGGGTAAAAGATTGCAATACATTTCACATGTAAAACCGTTTATTGAAAGATAATCTGCTTTTTAACTTTGTCTTTGCTATATGACTTTTCACTTTACATTACTAGTATGCTTTGTCAGACTTAGAATCTGTTAATATGCAACAGTGTTTGAAGTTAAATATCCAGTCAAGAACCAAGAGAACTTATTTAAACAGAAATTACAAATGCATTGTTATTGTGAACAGACGACACAGTGTTATTGTGTGTGTACATTCTTGCTTGTTAGTTGCACGTTTACATAATGACTATAAGGCTCACATACTTAGAACATTTACCAGTACTGCTAATGAGATTTTTATGCAACATTTTGGTTTACTTGCAAATACATTATGGATTCAAGGTGCTTTCTGAGAGATACCAGGTGACACAGTGGTTAGTTTATTTGACAGCTACACGACTATATCACGACGCTACTAATGTGTGACACAATTTAGCTTTTTGCTTTTGCGGTGTATCTGTTTTATATTTGCACAGTTTTTCTGAATTCTTCTGGAAAGTAAAACATGTTTTAGTAGTAACTTTTGTGGTATAGCAACAATGAGACAGCCTTTTTCGTGGCACAACAATACGTTACTGTACAGTACTTTCTTCATCACACCAATAAACATAATAACTACGATATCTATTCGCAAAGCATTTCACTTTCGTTTATGATGAGGTAAGTACATTGACTTCAGCAGAACTTTGCTTACAGAGGACGATAACTACGACACTTCCACAGAATTATCTTACAGCAAGACGCACATTTAGTGCTACAGGACACGCATTTGAGTGATCAATTTTGTACTTAAACCATTTATTTTTCAAGATTTTTGAATTACAAAGAAAGTTTTCCGTGATACATTTCATTCCATTGCTGTAATCTGTAACACTTGAGGATATAATTACATTTATCCTCAGGGGTATACATGCCTACTTTGTGTACCATGTGTTTGGCAAGCACAAGGAGCCCTAGCTAATATGGTATTTGCTTATACAACTTTACACATCGGTACCATATTTCTCCAACACAGAATTACACAGCTATCTGATCATTTAACTGAGAGATAAACATTTTTTTTACTACGTCAGTGACACATGTTTACGCAATTACAGAGTTGGATTACTTCACACTTACGAAACTGTATTTTGTCTGTACTTTGTAAACTGTTCATATTTTTTCAGAACCATTGTGATATTATGAGAGCTTTGAATTATGTATTTGGTATGAGATCATGATTTTTAAAGTACGTTTGAGGTAGATGACACTATTGAAATGAGCAGAGAATTTTCTTTAGGTTTTGAAATTATTGCATAAAGCTACGACGTTTTTGAGATTTGACTGAGGTGTTTTGATGTTATTTTTACGACGACGAATATGTATATATGTAATAAGGTAAGGAATAATGAGTAGTGATTAGGGACTCTGACTTGTGAAAAAGGATGTTGGAAACCAAGAATCGTACTTTAAGAGTTATGAAATGTGTGTAAATGCTTGAATGTACCACAATGCTGACAAACATTTTTTGGACACTGTTATATTTACAGGATTTTGTTTCTACACATTTGTATCGTGAATTTTCGACCTGTGAAATTTTTATATGAGACGGTCACTTAGCGGAAACTGGTGTCGTAAATATTTCGGTAAGAAAGTTAAGTGACCACCTGCACCTAATGCGTCGTGGGCACCCAGCTGGGCGACAGTCACCTTGAAAAAAGCCATTAGCGTGTGCCTTCCAGAGGCACAGGTGGGAAAAAAAGGGAGACCATTATCCTCACTATTGACATTCCTTTGTAGAAAGCACCGCAAATACGACACGCTCATTACTTGGAAAGATACTTACATCTGCACACCTGATTATGACAAGCGTCTTTCTCGAGAATTGAGAGAATTCTTTACTACCTTATGAGATGCCATATGGCTAATGATGTATTGCAGTAGTTCGAGTAATGAAGATTTTTGTGAGGTAAGTTATTTCTGAAAGGTATAGTTCAATGCTACTCAGGGCCATTCTTTTGCAGGGATCTTTGATAGTCAGATTGCGTTGCGCTAAAAATATTGTGTGTCAGTTTAAGCACAGTCCTCATAGCCCCCATGCTCCCCACAAAAAATTTTACAAATTTTTTGGGCAGTGGCCAATAATGATTTGATAAAATTTTTCATAATTACAATAACAAAGATATCAAATGCACACACTTATTGATACAATGTTGGTCAAAAGCTAAAATTTTCTCACAGTCTATAAAGACAGTCCTGATTCATCACAGTAAAATTACAGTGTTTTTCTTTTTTTTTTCAAAGTCTGAACAGTAAAAGAGAATGCACACAGAAGTAGTGGATTTCCATGCAGTCTTGAAGAAGTAGTGTTGTCCTTCTAAAGGAAAGACAGTGCTGACTCTTGACATGCAGACAGGTAATGGGCCACAACAGTGCAAACCCACAGCATAGTCAGTCGAAGTTTTGAAGAATATTGGTAGGTAGGTCATCACAGAGTAGACCCACTGTAGTCCTGGTAGAGAGTATGGTGTTGGTGGGCCACCAGAGGTGCAGACCCACTGCAGTCCTTGTAGAATTAATGGTATTGGTGGGCCATCAAAGATGCAGACCCACTGTAGTCCTTGTAGAAATAATGGTATTGGTGGGCCATCAAAGATGCAGACCCACTGTAGTCCTTGTAGAGATAATGGTGGGTCATCAAAGATGTAGACCCACTGTAGTCCTTGTAGAGATGGCCAGCAGCCATCCGTTGTGACTGTGCAGGTGCACAATCACTATTGAAGAGTCTTGCTGATAATATAGCAAGTCCATAACCACCACTTGTGCATTCACAAAGTTTTTGGAATTGTCCTTAGAACCAGCAATGCTGTTATCCAGTCCCTTGCTGAATTATTAACACACGTGTAAACACTAACAGTCCCTACTTCTCACATATTGTCCATATACTATGACCAACAGAAATGTGTGCAGTGAAATGTAACTTACAAGTTAATAATATGATGAACTGGTGACAATTACAATTTTATAACATAAGAATACAATAACAAAGGTACAAAATACATCATTAAAGAACATAACAATACAGATAACATTTGTGGTAAAATGGGCTTTACAAAAGAATAGAAATAAACAGGTACATCAGTGTTACAGAAATTATGACATAAGTAAATACATAAAAGATCAGAATAACTTTTGAAACATCAACTTTACACATGAGCATTAAAACAGAACAGAATTAATAATGTCTAACATCTTTACAAAGAAAATAACATATTATAAATGCAAATTATATTTGAGGATAACAGTATTCCTCATCATAGTGAATGTAGCTTAGTACTAGAACAGAAAAAAATTTCTATGAAACAGTACACAGAGACAGGAAGAAAAGAAATACACAAGGGTACACAAACACATAGCATAATAATACAAAAGGAAGGACAGGGTTTGTTTTACTGCAGTATTTTGCAAACAAAACTTTCTTTACTTCTTGGAGATCTCCCTTCATTCATCATTATTCCCAAAAAGTCCTATCTATACCTGCTTTCTGTATTCTATTCATATTTCTTTCAAAATAATTATTTCTCAGTGCACAATACTCATTTTTACCAAATCTGTTTCTTATATCTTCTCAATGCGTTTCTTCCAATTCATCGCAACTCATTCTCTTATATAGTCTACCCCCTATTAAGCTAACTTAAATCTACTGAGCTCAGATGCTAAACTAAGGAATGAGGCAATGCAGCAGCACAAAACAATTAACACAAAGAGCAATGATAAAAAATACAAAAGGCAAAGCAATTGCAATATTACAACTAATATAAGGCAATGTGCAGCAAACAAGAAAAATAAATCTGGCTTAGCAGAGTAACACAAATTAAAATTCAGTAGCACTATGCCTGGCAAACAGCAGCTTATATCTAAACATGACAAAGCTCAAGCAGCAAAAATATTACACTGAAAATAACCATGTCTAATACCTATGTCACATCTTAACACTAGAGTGATGCATCACAATTTATTCTAGAAAAGAAATTACCAAGTCATTAAAAATAGTATTTATGCAATTCCTGTGAAGGGAAATGTCTATTTGTGCTCTCTTTTCCAAGAAAGTTTATCAGAAACGTATTCTTTACAGGGTCTGTAGACAGAAAGTAGTGATATTAGTACATCTATTAAATTTTATAATAAGCAATGCTGCAGTGCAGCTAGAAACTAGATATGAAAGAAAATGAGCAAATATGTACAAAGGAAGGCATGAAACATCATTCATTAGCCATATGGCATTTCATAAGGTAGTAAAAAATTCTCTCAATTCTCGAGAAAGACGCTTGTCATAATCAGGTGTGCAGATGTAAGTATCTTTCCAAGTAATGAGCGTGTCGTATTTGTGGTGCTTTCTACAAAGGAATGTCAATAGCGAGGATAATGGTCTCCCTTTTTTTTCCCACCTGTGCCTCTGGAAGGCGCACGCTAATGGCTTTTTTCAAGGTGACTGTCGCCCAGCTGGGTGCCCACGACGCATTAGGTGCAGGTGGTCACTTAACTTTCTTACCAAAATATTTACGACACCAGTTTCCACTACAGTGACCGTCTCATATAAAAATTTCACAGGTCGAAAATTTACGTTACAAATGTGTAGAAACAAAATCCTGTAAATATAACAGTGTCCAAAAAATTTTCGTTGGCATTGTGGTACATTCAAGCATTTACACACATTACGATTCTTGGTTTCCAACATCCTTTTTCACAAGTCAGAGTCCCTAACCACTACTCATTATTCCTTACCTTATTACACATATACATATTCGTCGCCATAAAAATAACATCAAAACACCTCAGTCAAATCTCTAAAACGTCGTAGCTTTATGCAATAATTTCAAAACCTAAAGAAAATTCTCTGCTCATTTCAATAGTGTCATCTACCTCAAACGTACTTTAAAAATCATGATCTCATACCAAATACATAATTCAAAGCTCTCATAATATCACAATGGTTCTGAAAAAATATGAACAGTTTACAAAGTACAGACAAAATACAGTTTCATAAGTGTGAAGTTACCCAACTGTGTAATTGCGTAAACATGTGTCACTGATGTAGTAAAAAAAATGTTTATCTCTCAGTTAAATGATCAGATAGCTGTGTAATTCTGTGTTAGAGAAATATGGTACCGATGTGTAAAGTTGTATAAGCAGATACCATATTAGCTAGGGCTCTTGTGCTTGCCAAACACATGGTACACAAAGTAGGCGTGTACCCCCCTGAGAATTAGTGTAATTATACCCTCAGGTGTTACAGATTACAACAATGGAATGAAATGTATTACGGAAAACCTTTGTATCATTGTACTTCAAATATCTTTAAATGTAAATGATTTAAGTACAAAATTAATCACTGAAATACGTGTCCTGTAGCGCTAAATGTGCGTCTTGCTGTAAGATAATTCTGTGGAAGTGTCATAGTTATCGTCCTCTGTAAGCAAAGTTCTGCTGAAGTCAATGTACTTACCTCATCATAAACGAAAGTGAAATGCTTTGCGAATAGATATCGTAGTTATTATGTTTATTGGCGTGATGAAGAAAGTACTGTACAGTAACGTATTGTTGTGCCACGAAAAAGGCTGTCTCATTGTTGCTATACCACAAAAGTTACTACTAAAACATGTTTCACTTTCCAGAATAAAACAGAAAACTGTGCAGATATAAAACAGAAACACCGCAAAAGCAACATTGTAAATTGTCACTCATTAGTAGCGTCGTGATAAAATCGTGTAGCTGTCACATAAACTAACCACTGTGTCACCTGGTATCTCTCAGAAAGCACCTTGAATCCATAATGTATTTGCAAGTAAACCAAAATGTTGCATAAAAATCTCATTAGCAGTACTGGTAAATGTTCTAAGTATGTGAGCCTTATAGTCGTTACGTAAACGTGCAACTAACAAGCAAGAATGTACACACACAATAACACTGTGTCGTCTGTTCACAATAACAATGCATTTGTAATTTCTGTTTAAATAAGTTCTCTTGGTTCTTGACTGGATATTTAACTTCAAACATTGTTGCATATTAACAGATTCTCAGTCTGACAAAGCGTACTAGAAATGCGAAGCGAAAAATTTTATGGCAAAGACAAAGTTAAAAAGCAGATTATCTTTCAATAAACGGTTTTACATGTGAAATGTGGTGTAAACCTTTACTCTTCCTAGTACGCAGACTTTCAACTGAAAAGCAATTGTCATGTTTTATACATCGGTAAGGAATGCTAAAATTTTTCTCAAGGTTAGCGTCTATGTTATTTTTCTCTGAGCCAGCCGGCGCACGCGGCTGCCTGTGGTACGAGTCATTGTCTGTTCCTTTGTTGGCGCGCGTCGTTATTGGGATTTGGAGCCCTAACTTCTACAAATTCACCGTGACGAGAGGGCCCTGCCCTGTTTAAATCCCGCCAGTTCTGATGCAATTCAGGTCTGTCGTTACAATCACATCGTCTGTCGTCATGTTGGTAGAATCCATAGTTTCTTTCTTGTCGGTCACGTGGTGGAGAATTTCTCCCTGAGTCGTAACTGCGCGCTGGACAGTTGCGTCTAAAGTTATTCTGTCTCCCTTGATAATAATTATTTTGGTTCCCATATTGTCTGTTTCTCTGATTGTCTCTGTGATAGTCATTACCGCGGAGAGGTGATCTTTCCCTGTAATTATTACTACTCTGCCAGCGGTTGTCGTACGGGTGGTGTCTATTTTGGTCACGATTTGCATTGTAAGAATAGACCTGTCGTGTCCAGTTATTGTTTCTGTCGTCACGGAATTGTGACGGATGTGACCTGTAATTGTTGTGTTCCTGTTTTCGCGTTCCGCGATTTCCGCGATTGTCAGTGTCAATTTCCAGTTCTTGTAACAGTCCCTGAAAAGCTTCAATGTCGTCTTTGCAACGGGCTGCCAAAATAATATGTTGTAAATGTTCAGGCAATTTGAGTAAGCAAATGCGGATGAGTTCTGAGGGGCTGTATGGGTTTGAAAGATACTGATTCTTATGCAACATGTCTTCAAAATATTTGACAAGACTGGAAAATTCAGATTGTTCAAAGTGTTTCATCATCATGATGCTGTGTTTTACTCGGTCTTGTGTAGCTTGAGACCAATATGCTGAGAGGAAGGCATGGTAAAATTCTCCTTCACTGTGACAATCGTGAATGACCGATCGCATTCTTACAGCTGGTTCATTCTCTAAATAGCCACACATAAATTCTAATCTGTGTTCTAACGACCAGTTGGGAGGAAAACAATGAGAGAATTGATGGAGCCATGCTTATGGATGAATGTCGTTGCCCGAATTCTTAAATGTTTTGAATTTACGTGTAGTAATGAACAGCTTATAGTCAAAGTCATCATGTCGGCGAGTCGCATATCGGTCATTGTTACGTCGTTTCGGCGGTTCCATTTCAAAATTCGGTGCACCTTGCCAATTTCTTTCATAATTTCCGAAATGCGCTGTGTTATTATTTTGTGGCTGTTCCGTATTTCTATGTCCCTCTTACTGTATTGGGGCGCGAGTGTCCTCTGAAATACGTAATTCTTGTATTACCTGTGTCAGCTGATCTTGTACTTCGCGGATTTCTCTTTTGTACTGTGTATTGATTTGATTTTGATTTTGTTTGAATTTTCTAATTTGTTCATACTCTTCTGTGTCAGTGAAGGCTACGGGTCTTGCGTCATTCAGATCATCATCTGCCTTTGTAGATAAGTTAGTGACCTGATCCGAAAGTTCGGCTACTTTCTCCGATAGTGAACACATTTCCTCAGTGTGTTTTTCTGAACCAAGTTTCAGAGTGTCCATTTGTGTTAAAATCGAATCTACTGTGTCCTTTAAGTTTTCCTGAGTTTTTGCAAGTTGCCTAACCGAATCGGTAGATGCAACTGAGTCAATTTTAGCCCACAAGGTCTCATGATGTTCATGAACAATGGTTTGCAGTTCTTTTATGGCTGCTTCGTGATTCTGTAACGCATTTTCATGCCGCGGAAAAATAGGTTGAAAATGCTCACAAATTTGTGTTTTTACGTCATTACAGACTTTTTGACATTTTGATTCAATGTTATGTAACTCAGTAGTTAAATCTTCACGTGTTTGTTCAAGATTTTGTTCCAATGACTCTAACTTTTTAAGATTTTGTTCCACTGTGTCTAACTTTTTAAGATTTTGTTCCACTGTGTCTAACTTTTGAAGCTTTTGCTGTGTTTGTCTCTGATTTTGTTCCATTGTGTCTAACTTTTCAAGCTTTTGTCCCATTTGTTGCATTAATTGTAATAACAATGCACTGGTGTCTGAAACATGTTCCTCAGTGCTTTTCGGCAGTGAAGTTGCGCCGGCAACATTCACATTTTGACAAGCGGAAAATGTGTCTTGACTCATTTGAGAAAACAGTGAGGACGCAAAACCTGAATCTACAGTATTTGCAAAATTGTGTCCTGTCATTCCCGATTCCTGAGGCGAGCTGTTGCCGACCGATCGATCGATAATGCTTCCCTGTTCACTACCTGTTTCACTGTCTACGCCACTGTTTGCAGCCCGCTCCATTTCCCTATGCACAGTTACCAAATTACTACTTTGAACGTCTGTTAATTCATTACACAGTGGTGCGGGCAAGCTACGCTCGTCGTCACTATTATTTCTCAGTTTACTTTGGAGCCTAGTGTTACGTTTTTCACACGCCATTATTGTCACAATATTTCACACGATAACACAGAAAAGCACAATTTGAAGAGCAAAAATAAGAGAACACATTAACATAGCACTGAAAATAATATGTAGTTAATTGCAAGCGCAGCTGCGAAATACTTGGTGCAAATCTACATGCATGCCACAACTGTTTTACTGTACAACAATGAAAGACTGCAACTACAAAGGAGATTCTCTCTACAATTACACGCTAGCAATAAACAATAGCTACAGTAATTACACAAACTACAGGAAAAAAATCAGAAGATTCCAGTGAGGTATCCTCGGCTAAGGGTCGACATATGAAACGTCCCCTTTTTGAACAATTATACAAGACTGTGCTTAAACTGACACACAGTATTTTTAGCGCAACGCAATCTGACGTTCAAAAATCCCTACAAAAGAATGGCCCTGACTAACATTAACCTATGCATTTCACAAATCGCTTACCTCACAAAAATCTTGATTACTCGAACTACTGCAATACAGCGAGCGCCACTACTGCCGGCTAAATAAAAGATTCAAACTACGGAAGGCACTAACTACTGATAGGCATAGTTAGCAAATGAAAGATTTTAATAGAGAACAAACAATGTATTTACCTTAATAGTCATAATATATATAGCAGTTCATGACAAATTACAAAACTCCGCCATCTCTCTCCCCACATCCACCACTGCTGGCGGCTCACCTCCAACTGCGCAACGCTACGCACTGTTCACATCCAGCTGCCTAACACTACAATGGCGAGTATTACAACAATGCAAAGCAGCCACAGACTGCTACGTAACGTTGCCAATAAGAAAACATAAACAGCCTACTTACAAGGTTGTCAATGATGATTAATTATGAGCTCATAACGCAGTAATTTTTGTGATAGACCATAGATCTTGCGATACTAGTAATTTAAGAGTGCCAAAGTACATTAAATACGTTGATTATAAACCAAAGGTTTACTGCCTCGCAGTCAATACGCCAAAACACAGTATCGCGAATAGACGTGTTGAGAGAGCTACACTAAGAAAACTCTGAAAAAAGTAATAAAGAAGTAGAAGTAAAAACAAAAACTGGAGTTGGACGAGCAAGAAGATAATATTCTGCTGATAGTTACCGTCTAGGAGAAAAATATACTGCGGTTGTAGTTTCGTTATACAGATAACTTACTTTACATTGACGTTCAAGGATTCTTTACGAACATACCGAGTAACCTGTCAAAGAAACTGGAAACAGATTACTAGAAGAAAATTATCAGAAACAGTAATTTTCGTAGTGTTGCCCAACTTTTACTCTCACAGGATGTCTACAAACGAGTGAGGAAGGAGATGGTGAGAGAGTGAGTACAGTACAGGAAACAGGCATTGCAGTGTGGTTAGTCATGTGTATTTTTGTAGATGATCAAAACTCTGCTTCTAAACCACAAGTAGCGTATTTGAGGGTTGAAGATGACAGTGCTGTTTTTCTTTGCTGTGGACGCTAACAGGGCATTACACAAGATTGGCTCATACACTACTGGCCGTTAAAATTGCAACTCCAGGAAAATGTTCAAATGGCTCCGCGAACTATGGGACTTAACTTCTGAGGTCATCAGTCCCCTAGAACTTACAACTACTTGAGCCTAACTAACCTAAGGACATCACACACATCCATGCCCGAGGCAGGATTCGAACCTGCGACCGTAGCGGTCGCGCGGTTCCAGACTGTAGCGCCTAGAACCTCTCGGCCGCAAGGCCAGGAAAGTTAGCAAATGACGAAGTTTTACTTATTGTACGAAATTTAGTGCGCACCTGCCACCTGTGGCAGCAACGGCACTAATCCGAACAGGCATAGAGTCGAATTGAGCTTGGATTACAGAAAGCAGTACATCACTCCATGCTGCTTCAACTCTTTGCCATCATGTATCAGTCGTAGTAGCTGGCGAATGGTTAGGAAGGTTACCCTCTGTATCGAGGTAGGTCAGGTCAGCAGGGCAAAATGCGAGCTTGCGTTATGGAAGATAATATCACAGAAATCTCGAAGATAGGGCACAGCCATCGTCCATAACGACAGCTGTCTAAATTAAACCAAAGTCATTCTGTACGCAAATTTGGAACACGACTGAAGAGAGCGTGTGTTGCCACTCCAGACTTTGGTGTTGTCGATGGGCATACCACTGCTCTCTCTGCTGCTGCATCAAAGTAAGTCGCAACGGTGGTCGACCTGTTGGCTGTCCGTTGTGCTCCAGTTGTCGTTGACCTGTCTTGCTACAATCAAGCCCATTTTCTGATTCAAGGACCGTAACGTAGCTGGCGATCCTGCACGGCCGAACGAATGTTACGTCTACTCTCTGGGCCGCTAGTAGCATGGGGGCCACTGTGATCCTACTCCTCATTCATTGCACCAATATTCACATGACAATCACGAGTAGAAAGGCAATGGCGAATCGAGACACAAAGTGATATTAAACCTTTCTCTTGCCTAGATGCAGGGGCAGTAGATATCATCATTCCCCTCTCCTCCCCTCCCTTCCCCTCTCCTAAGCCCTTCTCCACTCCTATCCCCTGACCACCAATCGCAGCCCAGTATTTCACCAGCCATTAAAACGAAACAGGCAATCAGTGTGTACCCCAGAGCCACCATCTTGTTCTATATACCACACTAGGGGTCATTTTCAACTGCTTCTTAAGCTATGCCCCTTTCTTGGAAATAGAGCAACCAGAGAGCCTGTGAGTCAACACACACACACACACACACACACACACACACACACACACACACACACTGCTTTGTCAAGTTTCAACTTTTCTGAGACCTTTCTGGCTTTGCAGAAACTTGGTCAGCTTAGTCAACAGAAGACAGACACACAGCTTTGTCAAGTCTCTACTTGTTGAGACCTTGCTGACTGCACAGAAACCTGATGCAGCTTTGTCAGCAGTTTCAACAACCTGACACAGTTTACAACACATACGCACACATATAAACATATTTAGATACCCTAATCACAGCCCAGCAATTGCGTGACCATTAAAATGAAACAACCAATCAGTATGTATCTCAGAGTCAAGCAACTTATCCTCTGTACTCCACTTGGCAACGAGTAAAGTTTGATACTTCAACTCCACTTGGTGTAAGGCACAATAGATCTTCAAATTAAATATCATAAAGAAATTTCTCTGTGACACTGCACATACGAATTATCTGTATTATTATTCTATATCAGTCCAAAATGTATGAGACACTGCTGGTCTAACCTTTAGGTTATGGTGCACTTGGCAATGCATAATCTTCAATCTTTCTAACCCACTTGGCACAAGGCACAATGCACCCTCGAATTGCCGGCCACTGTGGTCCAGCGGTTCTAGGCGCTTCAGTCTGGAACCATGTGGCTGCTACTGTCGCAGGTTCGAATCCTGCCTCGGGCATGGATGTGTGTAATGTCCTTAGGTTAGTTAGGTTTAAGTAGTTCTAAGTCTAGGGGCCTGATGACCTCAGATTTTAAGTCCCAGAGTGCCTAGAACCATTTGAACTATTTTTGAGCACCACAAATGAAGTGTCTCAATGTTATTCTTACCTCTTAATTGTCTGTGTTTTTGTTCTTTCACAGTACAAAACACATGTGGGTAAAATAATAGACTTAGCAGATAAGGGAGTGATAAGTGACTGTTCCAAACAAACAAACAGACATTCAGGGAAAGTGTAGGGTGCCAAATGAGCAAGCATTGTTTCAGGGGGAAGGATATATTGCTTCATGTAGTTGACATTATTGACTAGTTAGTATAGTGTAAATGACACACTTATTTGCACTACCATTGTAACTTACAGGTTAAGGGGTATTTGGCATCGACAACAGCTGTAGCAGTATACCCACTTGATACAAGGCACAAAGGACCCTCAAATTAAGTGCCACAGTATCTGTATTATTGCTCTATAACAGTACAAAAATGACACAGCTCACTTATATACACTATTGATCTAACTTCCAGGTTAAGATACACTTGAAAAACTACATCAAATATTTATGATGTTATTAAAAGAGATGTGAGTAGGGTATATAACACCGGCTTATACAAATCTTGGCAAAATATGATACCCTTGGAGATTGAGTCATCTATTCCTTCAACACACGTTTTGACATATCGTGAAAATTGCATATGCACTTAAGTAGACTCAGCATAACATGACAGGGTTGGAGACTGTGTCAATGCGCTGTGCAAACGTGTGCCAATCTTCTTGCACACAGAAATCATGTTTTGGTACTAAATAATCACACACCTCCATTATGTCAAAGTGCCAGCAAAATCTTAAATTAAGTCCACAGCTGCACCCCTCCCCCCCCTCCCCTCCCCGACCTGGCAGCACTTGAAACATGTACAGTCTGCACCTCTGTATTATGAGAAATAATATATGTGCAAGTTTCAATGCATCAACAAGTATCAACTCGTAAATTTGGAAATTTGTGGTAAGGACTATGGGACCAAACTGCTGAGGTCATCGGTCCCTAGGCATACGCACTACTTACTCTAAATTAAACTAACTTACACTAAGGACAGCACACACACCCATACACAAAGGAGGACTCGAACCTCCGACAGGGAGGGGGGGGGGGGGGGGTCAACTCATCTGAAACTTAAGTAACTAATCATATGTACACGTCTTAGCACAGTCTTATCCTTACATGATCGTGACGCTACTTCCAGTTATGCCTCCATAATTTAGAACAAGTCTTAGATCACGTGAGAGCTTGATGACTAAGTGTAGGTACAAACCTTAGCACAGCCCTCCATATGCCACATCCTGCAGATCCCCTTACTCTCCTCCTTCTTCCTCCTCGCCTCATGCAGTGTGGATCAACAATGCCATTAAGCGAGCCATTTCTGTTTTGATAAATAATACAGACAATTTAGATGTGGAAGTAACATTGTCATATTTAATTTGAGGGTCCATCAAGTCTTGCACAAAGTGGGGTGCAGAGACTGAAGTACAATCAAGTAAAGTTTATGCCTTAAGTTACTACAGTTGTGATAAATAATACAGACAAGAGGGATGTAGAAACAACATTGTGATAATTAATTTGGAAATACAATGTGGGGTACAAGGACAGAACTATTGTCAACGCCAAGTGCAGCTTAACTTGTAAGTTAGATCAATAAAACCAGTAGGTGTGCCATATTTGTTTTGGTAAATAATACAGACAATTTAGATGTAGGAGTAATATTGTGATATTTAATTTGTGGTCCATTCTGCACTGCACCAAGAGGGATACAATGTTCAAACTATTGTCGGTGACAAGTGCCCCTCAATCTATAAGTTAAAACAGTAGTGCCAAAAAGCGAGCCACATGCGCTATATTAGCCACTTAGCAACGTCAGTTATATTTTTCTAGTGTAGAACATACTGCATCGCCTTCTTTCTCCCTAAAATGGTGTTTGGTCAAGTAATGAAAGGTCATTTTTGTACCACCAGTAACATAGCATCATTTAGCTCTAAGAGGAAGTGTCAATTATTGATAGCTAACCTGCTTAGCATATTATTTTAGTGACATGTTTTTAGTACTGTTGTGTAGCAACAATTGAGACGTTTAAATAGGATTACAGCACCTAATCTGAAAGTCCGTAGTCATGTTTAGGCACAAGTGAATCTTAACCTGTAATTTACACAATAATTGCCTCTTCTAATAGCTGACACTCACTGACACATTATGGCAAATACACTGTCAGCTTCTGGTGTTAGAATGCTATATTTCTCAATTCCAGTAGCAGACACCCTGTGTCTGTTTATGGCACGTACACTGCCAGCTTCTGATGTTAAGAGTACTGTTTGAGTTCTGAATGTCTGTTTGGAATAGTTAGTTATTAATGCCTTGTCTACTTAGCATTGTTTTGCATGGTTGTAGAACAATAACACAGTCAATACAGATGTGGAAATAGCGTTGAAACACTTCATTGTCCATTGTGCCTTGTATCAAGTGGGGTGACAAATATTGAATTCTACTCATTGCCAAATGGAATAAATAGAACAAGATGGGCGACTCAGTGGTACATTCTGATCGCCTGTTTCGTTTTAATTGTCAGTAAAACAGTGAGCTGTGATTTGCTGTTTCAATTTTACAGCTGGTAAGATACAAGGCTATGACTGGAAGATCAGAATGAATATATATATATATATATATATATATATATATATATATATATATTTGTGTGTGTGTGTGTGTGTGTGTGTGTGTGAGAGAGAGAGAGAGAGAGAGAGAGAGAGAGAGAGAGAGAGAGAGAGAGCTGTGAGCTGTGAGCTGTGTCAGGTTGTTGAAATGCAGACGAAACTGTTTCAGGTTTCTGTGAAGTCAGCAACATCTCAGATAAGTTAAGACTTGACAAAACTCTGCGTGTGTGTGTGTGTGTGTGAGTGTGAGTGTGTGTGTGTATTCTGCTGAAGAACGTGTGTCAGGTTGTCACAAATGCTCACAAGATGGCTGCTCTGTATTACGAGGGTTGACTGAAAAGTAATGCCTCCACCTTCGTAACTCTTCAACAGTTGGCAGCATTGGTATGCGGCAGGTACCGGCTTGTTCCGTAGCCCCTTCTCTACAGTTCCAGTTGGCGGGAATCCTCAGCATTGAACGGTTGTGTTATTAGCGTGTTAAGTATGAAACCCTGCGCAGACGGTCGGTCAATGCGACTTAAGCAACGTGCAGTCATTGAATTCATGGTAGCAGAAGGTGTCACCCCAAAGGAGGTTCTTCAGAGAATGAAAGCAATTTATGGTGATTGTGTTGATGTGAGTACTGTGCGTCTTCATTCTCGTAACACGAGAGGAGTTCCTGGTAAATTTCAAGTCCGTGCACTTTCAGTTCAGGAGTCAGCATCTGGGGTACCCATCGTGCACAGATCTTCCAATAGCCAAGCAAAGCAATAATGTGACCCAAATGTTCTTGTGAAATGCCGACTGTGCTTCTAATTTCTCTCTGAGTGATACGACGACCGTCCTAAATCAATCAGTCAACATTTTGCTTGTGAAATTCGGTGGTTGCTGTGACAGGATTCCCCACTCGTTGTTTGTCATGCAGGTTAGATGTTCCCACCTCAACTTCTTTAAACGTACTCACCGAACTACGCACGGTACTCACTTCAGCACAGTCACCATAAACTGCTTTCATTCTCTGATGAATCTTCTTTGGTGTGACACCTTCTCGTGTCAAGAATTCACTGACCGCACGTTGCTTAAATCGCATTGACCGACCGTCTGCGCAGGATTTCATACTTTACACTGTAACAGTGCTAAGGCTTCCCACCAACTAGAGCTGTATAGAAGAGGCTACGAAACAAGCCAATACCTGCTGCATACCAATGCTGCCAACTGTTGAAGGGTTATGAAGATGGAGGCATTTCTTTTCAGTCAACCCTCGTACATAGTGATAGACTGTTTTATTTTAATAGTTGGTAAAATCCTGGTATGTGACTGCAGCAGAACAAAAAATGTGTATTTTGGCTTAGATGCTCTCTGATTGTCCTAGTTTCAAGAAAGTGACGTTTTTTTAAGAAGTGTGTGGCTTAAGAAGGAGTTGAAAATTGTGCCGGGTGTGGTCTATACAGTAGAACAAGATTGTTGCTCTGGGGTATATACTGATTGTGTTTTCCATTCTAATGGCTTAAAAATTCGGGGGTGAGACTGTTGAAGAATGGCGAGGTGGGAGGGGAGGTGAGGAAGGGGCCATGGCTTAGGAGAGGGAAGGGGAGGAGAGTGATGACGTCATGTGTTTGGTCGTACTCTCTGCCCTTCATCTGCTCCTGTCCTGCGTCAGCATGTAGACAACCCACAGGTCAAAGAGCAATTTGTGTCTCGAATCGTCGGTGCCTTCCTGCTGCCATGGGCTATGAGCAACACGAGTAGCAATATCACAGAAGGATAAAACGCAAATGCAATACGCAAAGACTCTTGCTGTCTAATTCCGACACGTGTTGGTAGACGTTTCTCCTGATTACACAGTACGATCTTCTCACAACCAACCAACATTCAAATGCGATTCCTGATCGAGAAACATGCTTTGCAGTATTTCCTTATATATAGAATATAAATGGCGATACAGCTACTAACTTGTGTAATTGCATTGAAATGTTGATCATTTATATGTCCAAGCAAGTAGTACATTTCATTCCAGTTTGACATGTGTTGCATACTGCTTTCATTCAATTTTAATCAGCAGCAGTGTAAACTTAAAGAAACGGTCTTGTTGCAGTGGTTAACACCGGTTCCCGTGAAATCGCCGAACTCAAGCGCTATGGGGCTTGGCAAGCACTTAGATGGGTGAGCATTCGCGTCTGCCGAGCGCTGTTGGCAAGAAGGGTGCACTCAGCCCTAGTGGCGCCAACTGAGAAGCTACTTGACTGGGAAGTAGCAGCTCCGGTCACGAAAACTGACAACGGCCTGGAGAGCAGTGTGCTGACCACGTGCTCCTCCATATCCGCATCCAATGACGTCTGTCGGATGAGGAAGACACGGCGGTCGGTCGGCACCGTTGAGCCATTCGAGGCCTGTTCGGACTCTTTCGGGGTCCAAATGGAGTGCATACAGCTTATCTTCCTCACAGTCTGAGATTTCAGATCTAAAATTGCTGCTAGCCAGAAATTGCGACAACAGTGCATCACTGTCAAAAATGCGTCGAGCAGCGGTAGGCCCCACGAAACACATTTATCATCGTGGCCAGAACCATATCCTCCTGGGTGACTTCCGACTGTATGAATCAAACCCAGACAGAGTCAATATGGATGGTATCATAAACAGATTTTTATATCTCAGCATGGAATATTCGGCAAAATTTGGATGGGATGATGTCGAGTCTCATAGATAAGGGTGACAGTAGAAATGTGACCGAGGGTGTGGTCTTTTACAAGTTTGAGCAGTTTTAATTAGCTTTGGGCATTGTATTTGGTGGCCAGGAGGTATGCATTTCAGTTTAGTTTCAATGTAGGTTACTCCTAAGTACTTGACTGTGTTACAGAGATGAATGTTTGTAAAAGAAGAGAATTAAGTCAAAATACCGGAATCGACGTGTACTGCGAACGTACTGCGAGGTGGTGAGGTTACGGAATACCTGAAGTGAAGGATCTTCGGGAAGTGGGATAAAATAAGTCGGAGTTTGTGTGATTGATTGTGACATATGAAGAACAGTGATGCTGGAAGGACGCTACAAGCGGATATTACTGACTAGGAGCGAATACGTTTGTAGTTTGAAGAGCAGACAGGCATTCCTTACCTGGTGAAAGACTTTTTGTATGGGAATGGAGACTAAAATAGTGGATTGAACGTTTATTTAACTAGTGGAGGAGAAGTTGAGTAAGCTGAAGCAGTTAGTCACTTATGGAGTAGTTTAAACGGAAGCCACATTGGGTAGTTTTGATGATACGTGCTAATGGATTAATTTGCTGAAGAGATCGTGATGATCGTGTAACCGCCTTCACAGTCGTCGATGAGGAAGTGCTATCAATGGTGGGGTCGATTTCTCTGGCAGTGGGTCCATAGCAGTCAGTAGAGGAAATGTGTGAATACTAGAATTCTATTTCCTAAATAAATGTGAAATTAAATGAGAGATTATGAAATTATGCAGATTATGAAATTATACAGCAGCGGAATTAAACACTGGCCCCTGCAGGACTCGTAAAAATGTTCTCCGGAAATAACAGTGATGACAGAAAAGTCTCCCGTACCTATCTGCTCCGAGCGTTATGAGCAGTAATCAGCCCTGCAGATAAGTTACGTTTACCAGCTGTGTACATTGTTCACGATTATGTACTCATGGGTCTGTTATCAGCGCGTGTCTATCATCACCCCATAAAGTTCCCAAGTGGCGGGCACTTTACACAGGGCATCATCTATTTAAACCTGCGGCTCATCCTCTAAGCTCGCACACCCGTAGTGCTAGGGTACAACGTAATCAGTTATTGTAACAGTTATTGAGGTGGCTAAACTTGCGCGTTAAACTTCATTTTTAGGAAAATTTTGTACCACACCACCGGCGAAAAGGTAATAGTGTCATTAATTAGCGATCTTTGTAAAATTGTAAAATTGTAAAATTCATGTATCTTCTCAACACTTGTAAGGATTATTAAGTTAACAAAATATTTAATTTAACTGATAGATGATTTTGAGCAAAATCAAATGTAAAAGAGATAGTGTATTCCGTAAGTTCCCAGTAAGAGGCAACTGTGAATTCAAAATCAGTGGTGTGTGAGTTTAAATTGTTTACTCAAACAGAAACTATTTCACGTACTACATAGCTTACCACGAGTTTGAGCCTCTTCATGTCCTCACACAAACTATCTCTGTGAATTCACTGTGTCCGTCCCAGCAGTTTTGATCTCCTCGGACGAGTTGAGCGTTGAACCATTCAAATATATTTTCATTTTTTGGAAGGAGAAATAATCTGAAGATGACAAATATTAATAAAAAAGACTGATGGTGCAACCTTGAGAGTTCATTTTCAGCGGTGACGAACTGATGGTTCATTGGAGCCGAATGAACCGGAGCATCGTCTGGAAGCAAGATAAAATAGAGAGAGATGAAGATGTCCTTGAAAACTCGCTGGATTCGAGCAAGTATGTGTTTTGAGACTTTATGAGTGAATTTGACATCCACTTTTCTTCCTCGAGCAAGAAATCTTCGTGTACGACGCCACTGCTGTCGAAAAAGGCAATCAACATCACATCGTGTGGTAGTCTGCTTGTTCGTAGACATATGTGAAAAGACGTCGTTAGATTGATGTCCCCTATTTACACATTCCCAATCCTGCACGTAGAAGAACTGTGAAGTCCAAGCTACGTGCGGACGCCATCTAGAGGTTCAGTTAACCTCTTGTAACTGACCAAAATCCTATCTGACAGCGAATTATAGAATTGTTCGTCACTGCGAGCAAGCTAGTAGTTCTTAACCAGTCTTTAATGGAATAATCATTTGTCACTTTTCGTAAATCTTGACCAACTGAAATAATATACTTCACTGCAAATAATTTCACTTCAGCACTCATAAATAAAGACTTTCACTTCAAAGAAACACCAACTATAAATCATAACAGTGAGAGCTTCTGTAATGTACGTTGAATATATTCTTGAATAAAATATTACAAGCAATGAATAGCATTAAGTCCTGAATTTCAATGAATAAACTACAATAGTGTCTTGGCCTAGCGCATAAAAGAGTACGTCTGTTCAGAATACAAAGAAAGCATTACAATATCCATGGTGTTTTGTTTTACAGCAATCTCACCGATGTTCTTTGACGGTCTGGACTGTGCGCCTACCGTTGCCGCTCGCAGCTTCTGATACCAAGTACTGTTTGTTCCCCGGCACATCAGGATACTGCGAGACTCGTTCTAATTGATATCTTCTTTAACACCTTTGTAGAATCATTAGCACAAATACATCCCCCTATAGCCGTTCGCATGATCGCTTAACAGTAGTGATCGAGAAAATCCACCTATCTTTACGATTTAATAGAGGCTTAAAGTAAGTGTTGACGGTCGCGCTAAGCGAACTGTCACAATCGCATTCACCCTTGACCTTTTTAAGCACAATTTTTGGAGGACGTTTTACCGACTCTGACTTATTATTTGAAGAAACAGTAGTAATGAACTTGTTATCCAGAGACAAAAAGATTTTTTTTACAAACCTTGAAGGGACTCAACTCGTTCGTCTACTTGATTCCAATCCAGAGTATGTGGGACAAACCTCACAAACATTAGCTCGTTCAAATCTTCATGCCGCCCCACGTGACTGACAGAAAGGGTTCATATTATTTAGTTCAGTATTCAAATAGATAGGGTTAATGAGAAAGCTGTAAAAAAGCGTCCCCTAACTAATGGACTGTTTAAGTGTCGGCTATCGTAAGAGTGATTACTGGGTGAAATATCTCGCCTTCAGTTTCGAAAGAACTTAAGCTGGATATCCACATAAACTCTGTAACTTGTAGCTGTTGTTTATTGAAACTGGATGAAACGTGATGCGAAACTGAATTAATGAACTGACTGAAATTGCGCCAATTTTGTGAAGGCGGGAAAGCCTGGTATCCTTATGTCCGAGGTAGCCGTAGCTTGAAATTCAAAGTAACTGCTAGGAAACACAACAGGATTTCACCATCTTGAAAGTTACCAGTAATAAATATTCCGTGGTCCTGAAAACATCACCGCCCCCACCAGTCGATAGTTCTCTATTCAAGCAAGCCATCGCTGGTCTCCCTTTACCTGGGAACACTGATTTCACATCATTTACTCATCAGTTAGTTTTACCGACTTTCGAATTATCGATATCATTAGATTCATAATGTCACAATCAGTCAGAATATGTGATCGCGAATGTAAATAAAATTTAAGTAGCAACTCTGTCTTTGTCAGGAGACTGGACAGGGCTGCAGTTGTGGCATCTTCTGCGTCTCTCGTACGTCAGAAAAAAGAAGAGTCTCTGAGTTAGAAACTGTCCGACTAGTTATCATGATTGATAGTTACAGAAATGCAGTTTCACCACGAAGAAAATTGTGTGTGGAACTCTGATGGAAATTTGGAATTTTGTAGCAGATTAAAACTGTGTGCCGGATTGGGACTCGAATCCGGGACCTCTGCGTTTCACTGGAATGTGCTCTGGTGTCTGAGCTACCCTACCATGACTCACGACCGCCCTCACCACTTTACTTCCGCCAGTATCTCATCTCGTACAGCTGCAGAGTGAAAATTCATTCTCATCGAACTTATTTTGTTGGTATTTTTGTATTCATATGGTCCGTGAGCTTTGGTGGCGTTGCCGGCCTCGCCTTTCGAATTCCTGGCGCCATTAGCTCGATCTGTCGCGTGATGTCCCTCTGGTTTGATGCCACTAAGATCTTTGCTCGAGGTTGTTGATGGAGAAGGGCATGTTGTGACGTGGCGAGTTGGTGAGTGGTTACAGAGCGAAGAGGACGGTGTGAGAGATCCGCCTGGTGCCTAAGGCGAGCTCTTGGGCAGTCTTGGGCATGGAGTCCGACGATTGGTTGTGGGCCAATTTAACCGTGATTGACTTAAAAAAAATGGTTCAAATGGCTCTGAGCTCTATGGAACTTAACTTCTGAGGTCATCAGTCCCCTAGAACTTATAGCTTCTTAAACCTAACTAACCTAAGGACATCACACACATCCATGCCAGAGGCAGGATGACTGACTTCGAGTGCCATCTTCGTGCATAGGCTGGCCAGTCTGCTCTAGGGCGTGACACATCGATGAGAAAGTTGAAACCAATTTCGCTGTGCTGAATTCTGGGCCCCCTTTGGAACCCCTTTCAGCTTCGTTTTAAATTCAGTTAAGTTTTGGATTGTGAGGTCTCAGTTGTTATTTTCTTATTGATCCCTTTAGGCCCGTTATGCTTTTGCTCTATTGAAGGCCTGTCTATTTTCTGTTTGGTAATTTTACTTAACTGAGGCTGTTATTATTGATAGCCTGCTGTTTTGCATTTGGTAATTTTGCTTAACTGAATCTGTTATCATTGAAGACCTATCTGTTTTCTGTTTGGTAATTTTGCTTAACTATCTGTTTTCTATTTGGTAATTTTACTTAACTGAAGCTGTTACTAAGGAAGAGCTGCCTGATTTCTATTTGATAGTTTTACTTAACTGAAGCTGTTGTTATTGAAGTCCTGCCTGTTGGTATTTGGTAATTTTAATTAACTGAAGCTGTTATTATTGAAGTCATCCTGTTGGTATTTGGCAATTTTACTTAACTGAAACTGTTATCATTGAAAGCCTGCCTGTTCTGCATTTGGTAATTTTACTTAATTGAAGCTGTTATTATTGAAGGCCTGCCTGCCCTTTCAATTACATTAAGAGCTGTTTCATAAATTGGATCAGCTGAAATTCTTGTTAATCAAAGCCGAATTTTTTTGTTTCCCTATTATTAGGATCTGATATTTTCTTTAATGTGTTGTAATTAAGTGAAATTGTGATTTCAGAAGTATTTATGTCAATAACGTATTCACAGAAAATGGCACATGATGCTACCTGGGCCCTAAATTTTCACCTTTATCCATAATTATAGGTTTCAACTGGTATGCACAGAGCGTGTGTCTTCTGTTGGCAAGGGGTGAGGGCTTAGATTTGTCTACCCTTTCTCTGTCATTTGCCATTTCCTGTAATCATTTCCTTAGCGCATGTCGGCCGCTGTGGCCGAGCGGTTCTAGGCGCTTCAGTCCGGAACCGCGCTGCTGCTACGGTCGCAGGTTTGTGCCTCGGGCATGGATGTGTGTGATGTCCTTAGGTTAGTTGGGCTTAAGTAGTTCTAAGCCTAGGGGACTGATGATCTGAGATGTTAAGTCCCATAGTGCTTAGAGCCATTTTTGAACCATAGTGCATAAGGATCCCTTGCTGTCTGTTGAACATCGTTTAATTTATTCCATTATTCACAGGGAGCTAGCTTGCTATGGATCAAAGGGGCTGCCCTGGAATCATGAATCAAAAGAAGGAGCACTTGCAATTTGAACTTAGCGTTTGGGAGCTTACCACTGAGAGAAGTGTGAAAGATGGCGGTGCCTTCTGGGCAGGCCACTGCCGTGATAATACCCGTCAGGCACTTTCCCTTTCATTTTGTTTCAGTGGTTATCATACAATTTCATCTAAATTTCGCGTGACTGATATTAATCTGGTGGACTATTAGTGTTAGGGTAAACCACTGGTTGATCTCACAGTACTTGAATGACTTGAGTAGCAGTAGCAGAATTAAACTCGGTTATAGAGGCAGTTTTTTGGACGCTGGAGGTGACCACTTTATTAGGGGCAGCTTTAGAATTTTCCCCGAGCAGCAGGCAACTTATCGGCTCCTTCTCATTGCTAGCCTTCCCTTTGTAGTCGCTGAAACTGGCCATGGACCCTGCAGGGCAGTAGCTTATGGGCCACCAATCTGGCAGCCGGCCATGTTCCGCTGGCAGCCAAACGAGATGGTGGGAACGCCGTGGCTGAATGCGAAATGACACTTCTTTAGAAACTGGTGGCGCTGGGCATCCTGGCGTTGACCTAACTGCTTTATTAGCGAGTAGGCGTGGTGTGGGAGCCTGGTCTCCTTATCCCGTGTGCGGGTCCAGGTAAAGCGGCGTCAGGCTGGTTCCCAGTAAATGTGTTCAAGAACAGCGTACCTTGTGAAATGGGACAACGAATTTCTGCTGATGTCGCACTTCTTAGATGCCGTCCCGCCCCGCCATAACAGCGCCCACTAAATCGTTTTATGGACGAGACGGAGCTTGTTTTCACTAGGAAGCTTCCCTCATCCTTTGAAATGCGCCGTGGGTTTGGCTGCAGGACCTCCAGGCATTGTGTGCTGTTTTTTCGAAGAACGGAGTGTGTACTGCACTGCAGTGATTGCTTGAGGAAAATCGGGTCTCCTTGCTAGAAAACATGATTGGCACAGTAACAACTGCTGGGTTAAGATAGGTTTATTCAAGAACATCGGGGGAAACGACTGTTTTCTCTATTGGAACATTTTGAGCAACGGGAGAGGCACAGTCTTGCTTCTCGACCGTTGTTGGGTACACTCGCTAGAGCTCTTCCGTTTCTATGGAGAGAGCAGATAGTTGTAAAGATGGCCGGACACCAGGGCGAAACTGTAGATTTTCGTGGACGTGAGGCAATCACCGGCAGACGTGGGGTCATCTCCCGCAGTGCGATGTGCCACCGAACCTAGCACCATCGGCAGCACCCGCTTCCAGACGACAGCATCTCGTCTTTCACCGGCTATACCGGTAATGTCATGCAGCCTTGGCAAATTCAGAAGCTTATCAATCGTTTTCACAGCCAACGTTTCCTTATAGCAGCCCTGTACTTGCAGTAGTCACTCTCTGTGTCCATTGTGTGGTTAGTTGGCTAAATGGTTCAAATGGCTCTGAGCACTATGCGACTTAACTTCTGAGGTCATCAGTCGCCTAGAACTTAGAACTAATTAAACCTAACTAACCTAAGGACATCACACACACCCATGCCCGAGGCAGGATTCGAACCTGAGACCGCAGCGGTCGCTCGGCTGTAGACTGTAGCGCCTAGAACCGCACGGTCACTCCGGCCGGCTGCGGTTAATTATACGAGGGTTAGAACTTAAATAGTGGCAACTACGAGGCCTGTTCAGAAAGTAAGCTCCGATTGATTGCCAAATTGAAACCACAGTGAACATCAGAAATGTTTTACTTGTAACAATTAGCTACACCTTTCAGCTACTTCTCTACGTAGTCGCCGTTCTGACTTAGACTTTTGTCATAGCGTTGTACCAACTTTTCAATAGCCTCATCATAGAAGGCAGCCGCCAGTGCTTTCCGCCAATTCTCCACGCTGGCCTACACCTCGCTGTCTGTGTCAAAATGTTGTCTTCAAAGACAGCGGTTCATGTGACCAGAGATGAAACTCAGGGGAAGACAATTGCGGACTGTATTGTGGGTAATCTCACATTTCCATTTGAAAACGATGCAGGAGCATCTTCATTGCCCCTGCAGAATTCCGCTGAGAATTGTCTTGAAGAAGAAACAGCACGACAGTTATGTAATGTTAGCTGCATAGCTTCAGGCGAAATTTCTCACCAGGCCCTCGTACTTCGCGGCAGACACTATTTTCTAGACATCTTTACGCACTCACTGCGAGCTCAGAAATGAGAAGAGCGACGTGATGCTAACTGGGGTTATACTAGAGACACTACCCAACACATCTGTGCAAAGCTTTATCGGATTTTCATAGTTGTTTCCATTTCGCGACCGATCGGAGCTTACTTTCTGAACGCCCCTCGTATTTATTCACACCCGATACAAAAGAGTTAAATGTTTGCACCTATTACTGTCTTTCAAAGTAGTCACCAGCGTTGTGTAGAACCCATTGCCAGTGAAGTGGAAGGCTTAGTATACCGTTAGCAGACCCTATTCTGTTGATGGTGCGAAAGGAGCGGTGTACTGCCTGCCGAACCTCTGGAACAGTTCTGAAGCGAATGTCACGAAGTGGTTCCTTCATCTTCGGAATCAAATCAAAGTCGCAAGGACTTAAGTCCGGGGAGTATGGTGGATGGTACAGTTCTTCCTGGTTCCATCGACCGAACAGAGAAGCCACAGGTTGCGCTGTATGCACCCGCGCATTGTCGTGCCAAATGATGGGTGTGCGAGCTCACGAATCGTATGGCGTCGATCACTGTCCACTAACGCGGCAACAGCATGCACTTCTTCTTCAGAGACGCTAGGACGACCTGTCCGATGCATGTCTGCCACAGTTTGCCGACCTTCGTTGAAGGCTTTTACCCAACGTGCCACTGTTCTGTACGGTAATGCTGATTCCCCGCACGCCTCTTGAAGACATTGATGACACTGTCGCGCTGTACGACCCCTGGCCCATTCAATCTTGATCCAACACCGTTGATCCTGTTTCGAAAACATAGTGACACCGTTACGTTAGACCGCTCGCTCAAAAGTGACTGTGTTTCCCTCGATTGTGCGCACGCTGGTGACGTGGGACGGGCGAGTCCATTTGCTCGGAGGTAAGGTAGGTATGTCAACAACGTGTGCTATCAGCGACAATAGTAGATTCCATTACATAGTGTCTACACAGCAGTGTTACCACTATTTAAGTCCCAACCTACGTATTTTGATGCGAGAGATCAATCAGTGGAATGATACCAAGAGTGTGCTTGCCTAGACTGGCACACTTCCAATTGGAAGGCAGTCTCATCTACATGTAAATTCCAGTTAGGTTCCCCAAGTCTATTGCCAACCAACTTGAGTTCTGTTAATGAAATGTTATACTGCTGAAGTTTCAGTTTATATAATTTTTCTTTCTTGACCTTGATATTAGTTAATTAATCTCTTTCTCATACCATAGGTCCTTGTTATTAATTTTTCAGTGACACCCATTCCCAATCCCTGCGATGTCATTTATTTTGTTATGGGTTTTAAGGCAGTACATTAATTTTATGTCAAGTTAGTCAACTCATTAGGTGATCCACACAGGGGCCACTTGTCAGATTTCCTTGCGCTATTGATAAACATGGTATGACCTTTCAGTCGTTTGGCAGATGGAGAACTGCCACCACAATAAGCTAGCTTGCATGTTTTCGACCCGGCTAGGATCGAACTTTCCCCGTACTTGCCTCTGATTAATCAGTACATAATTACGTTCATGTAATTCTTTTTCTTCTTTCCGTGGTAGTACTTAAAGCTGGCGCGAATGTGAAAAAAAATTTTCTTTTAATATGTTACATATTTATTTGTGCTTACGTTTTGGTTTTGTGGGTTCTGTACCACATCCACGAATTCGGCAGTTCAGCGTTGCTACCTGCGTAGCAAAAAACTCCGTTTTTGTGGGGTGATTACGTGTTTTTATTTAGTATATTTGAGAGTCAGATATTATTAGGTCTTCTTACATAGGCGTAGTTTTGACCTTGTTTTCCATTTTTTGTTTTATTTTCAAGTTATGCAAAATATTTTTTTTTTTTTATTCTACATGGTTTTGAGTGTTGATGAGGAGTAAAGTGAAGTTACTTCATGGCCAAAGTCTGGTAGAGTAGGGAAATACGATGGAACACTCTAAAAACGGTGACGTCAACCCTTCAGGTGACGTGTTGGACGGGTTTCCCATGGAGCAGTCAGGCCCAAACACGTATGACAGGCATTCGGTATCGATAGATGATGCGGGATCGGAACAAGGAATTGACAGTGGTGACGCGTCTGATGATGGAAGCGTGGAAGCGACCCTGGCCATTTAGACGTTATTAGTCATTAGCAGAAATTCGGAAAGGGATATAGAAGGCAGACACACAGTGCGATGCCAATGCAGCAGCGCATTATAAAACGGAACCTGGTCATCACTCCCCTAGTTCAGCTTAAGAAGCAGATGGATGAATTAGATAGAAAATGAAAGGAGGAGGTAGAAAGAAAGAAAACGAAATGCGGAGGTAGAAGAATTAGAAAGAAAACGAAAACAAGAGGTAGAAGAATTAGAAAGAAAACGAAGCGAGGAGGTAGAAGAATTAGAAACAAAACGAAGGCAGGAGGCAGAAGAATGAGAAAGAAAATGAACGGAGGAGGCAGAAGAATTGGAACGAAAAAGAGAGCGTGAGGAAATCGCATTAAACGAGCAGATTAGTGAACGCTTGGACGAGTTTAGGGCAAAACTTTCTGAGGTACGCAAACTTGGGACGGAGGCGAAGATAGACGCTCGCCTTGCCTGCATAGAGGCATCAGGTGCGAAGAAGATCGCTCTTGCTACTGACATCCGAACAAAACGAGCGAGCTCCATGGCAAACAAAAGTTTGAAAGCCTTGGCGCAGGGACATAAGGCAGTGATCGCCAACACGGAGAATATTGCCAAAGCAAACGATCGACTAGCTCAAGTAGAGGAAAAGTTACAGCCAAAGACTTCGAGACCTTGAGCAGCGGAACAATTTCATAGCTGTGAAACTTTAATGGCACGAGTGATGCCATCGGGAAGGTTCACAGAGCAGTGCGACACAAGTCACATCTTCTGCCGAGTGTTGTGCGCACCCAGGCGATACCGCTCAGCCGATGGGTTGGAATGTGCCGGACAAGTTCGCGGAGAATTTTGGTAGATGTGACGGCCACAGAGGACACGAGGTGTCCCATCATCTGGACCAAAACCCTGTGACGGAATGTGACACATTCTCAAGTGTGAGAGTCGAACCTGTGTTCGACCAGAAGCATTTTCTGTCCGTCCTCAAATTTGTAAATTTTATGGAAAATGGCGGTGGTTTAAATCCTAAAATTTGGATTGGACAATTCACCCGGTCGTTACCATCTTCATGGGTCCTCAGTGCGAAGCTGGAATTTATCTGCGCGCATATTGAGGGAACGGCCGCCGAATAAATGCGAGCTGGGCGGTAAAGTGCAGCACATTCGAAGAGTTCAAGGACGCATTTCTCGCTACCTATTGGTCACGAGAAGTGCAGGATAGAGCAAAACAGTAGATTATCATGTGGCCTGAATTGGAATCTTTGGGATCCAAAGTACCGGTACAAATGTTCGAGGCGTTATTAAAGAAAAACCAGTTCTTGAACGCACCCTGCAGCCCATCGGAAATTATTCGTTTCTTTTTCTCGAAACTCCCCACGCATCACCTACAGGCCTTCGTCGGTACGTGCGGAGACAACACGGAAACTTTCCAATTTTACTTAGCGAACTGGAATGGTCATATGAGAGGCAGGATGTAAGGGATAAACACAAAAACAATGATAGCAACAACCAGCAATTACGTAAGAAATAGGGTTGGAGCACAGAAAGCCACGGGCCACAGGGAGGTGCAGAGGCAGGAGCACCTCAACACGACCGCAGATATTACGGGTACCAGAGCCGAGCAGAGGATAATGTGCGGCACTACGATCGTAATTGCCGGGAGCAGGAACAGAACCAGTAAGGTTCTGGAGGTTGGCGCGGTCCAGACAGGAATCTGCGGGTAGGAGAGACGGTTGAGATTCGTCCATCCAATCCTTCACACAACACGTAACTGTAGCCTTCCAAAAAATTGACGTCAGGGTGGCGCGAAAGAGGTTCGCAACCTCCGAGTGCGCAGAATCGCTCACGAGAACGCCTTGGAATTGGAGTCATTGAAGATGGAAAGGTCGATCAGCCTTCACCACGTTTGTCACGTGAAGCACTTCATAGAATAGGGTCTTCGTAACGTATCACACGCCTGTTTAGTAATAGAAGGTTTAGGTATTGTTTTTATATGTTTTGTAAATGTTATTGTGTAAACATTGTGTGTTATATTGGGTTTATTTTTTGTTATATGGGTTGAGTGAAAACGAGGTTGTAATGGACATTTGTGTCTGACTCTACTGCATTTTATCTTTGTCATTTTTCAGCGTCACATCCATCTTATAGTTGTGGTTTTTTGTTTGCTTTCTGTTCCATGACTGCTTTTCTCACGGAACACTGATCTGGAATGTGAATGCCATAATTATAGGTGGTACTTATCGGTGTTTGGGCGAATGCTTTCTGTTTCTGGGGTCATGACTGATACATGGGTGACTTCGGGCTTTGCATCCTTGGTGGGGGAATCGTCATCTGGCATGTGTGAAACCTGGGCCAGTCTTGTGTCTCTGGTGGTGTTGTGGGGTGCTTACCACTCTTACGACTGCTTATGACAGTGAGTGAGGCACGCATTTGTTGCGTCGCACCTATCTCCTCATCAGTTTCGAGTGCGTATGGGCACACCCTTGAGTGTCACGCCAGTTTTTGAGTGTGTGTGTTTTTTTTTCCGAGTGTGCTTAGCCCCACCTGAGTTACATATGTTGAATTTGTATTCATGAAGCGCTAAGTGGGCCACCCAGTTCGCCCTCGCCACTGTGCTTTGGTTCACACTTCCGTGCTGTGAGAGTTTGAGTTACCTCCACGTTTCAATACATGTGTGTGTGCAACCTCTTCGTGGAGCAAAGATATTGGGGAATAGTGATTCGCAGCCCAAAAACAAAACCGAGACATGGGACTGGACCGCGTAATCCTCATGCTCATCAGTTACGTCTCATTGTAACGATAGTTAAGTTTCACTGCTTGCGTTTCTTTACTCTTGGTATAACTGCACACGTTTGGACGTTTGTCCGGCTTTGCCTGTAGAGTTTCAGAGTCTGCAATGCATTTCCTCCTCGAGGTTACAGGAATACATAATCACAAACATGGAAACCTGGAGAATCGGAGAAGAACTGCCGTCGAAACATCAATATCTCGGCGAAACGGTGCGGCGGCATTTCGCGACTCGGTTGTCGCAAGTCGGGCAGATGGACACATAAATATCGAAATTTCATTTCCCTTCATGGAGGTTGTACTGTCAGCATTCACTGCCTTTTTTGTGTTGCCCTGTTGTTTCGTTACTTTGAACCCATGGGCTTGTCTTTAAAATGTTCACAGATCTCCCAGACGCCGCCACCACGTAAGAAGACAACGCTTTTTAACTCACTGTTGCATGTTGGGCTTACTGACATAGTTTTACATGTTAGATTTTCCCTCCGATTGTGTTTACCATTGTGAATGCCTGAGTGTTTAGTATATAAAAGTTGTTGGAGGGTAGTTCTTAAGTACAACTAGAGTTTAATGCATGCGAATTCACATTTAAGGTAATTAGCAATGGGTAACCCTGTCTACTGTTAGATATTAGAGTAGTTTTTATGATTTTTCATGTCTTTCGCTAAGTGACATATTTTGGGTCTTGCCTCGCAGTGCGATGCGCCTCCGACCTAGCAGCATTGGCAGTGCCCGCTCCTAGACGACACAGCATCTCGTCGTTCACCAGCTGCATAGGTAATGTTGTGTAGTTTCGGCAAATTCAGAAGCTTATCAATCGTTTTCATGGCCATCTTTTTCTTATAGCAGCCTTGAACTCGCAGTACCCACTCCCAGTGTCAAATGTATACTTAATTATATTTTGACGTGAGAGACCAATTAGTGGAACGATATAGCAAAGTGTGCTTGCCTAGAATGGCATCCTTCCACTCAAAGTAGACAGTCTCATTTACTTCTAAATGCCATTGGGTTCCCCAAGCCTATTGCCAACCAAGCTGAGTTCGTATTAATGAAACGTTACACCATTGAAGTTTCTGTTTATGTGCTTGCTCTTTCTTGATATTAGTTGATAAATCTCTTTGTGTACTGTATGTCCCTGTTACTAATTTTTCCATGACACCCATTCTCATTTCTACAATGTCATTTATTTTGTTATGGGTTTGAAGGCATTACAGTAAGTTAGTCAAATAATTAGATGATCCATACGAGTGTCACTAATCATATTTCCTTGTGCTATTGATAAACGTGGCACCTCTTGGATGGGGTGGTTACAACCGTTTAGTCGTTTGGCAGATGGAGAACTGCACCAACATAGGATAGCTTGCAAGTGTTCCAGAGCTGGCAGCCAGGTTGTGTGTGGCATTGGGCATCGCCGGCCGTTGTGGCCGAGCGGTTCTAGGCGCTTCAGTCCGGATCCGCGCTGCTGCTACGGTCGCAGGTTCGAATCCTGCCTCAGGCATGGATGTGTGTGATGTCCTTAGGTTAGTTAGGTTTAAGTAGTTCTAAGTCTAGGGGACTGATGACCTCAGATGTTAAGTCCCATAGTGCTTAGAGCCATTTAAACTTCTTGGCATCCAGCTTTGCATTTTGGTGGGCACCACTGGGAAGGTAGGTGTTTCTCTCGATAATATTTCTGTGGCGTTGGATGATGTACTGTGGAACCTGTCCTTTTACAGGACAGTGAACCTACTGTTAGGCAAATTGGTAGAATTCAGGCCCAACTGGCACACTTAAGGAATCTTTTGAGGGACATTACCTCCTTGCAACTTGGCCATCCTGAAGTTACCAGGGTCGGGCAGTTGAATGAGCGAACGAGGGATTTGCGGTCCAAGCAGCGTTCTTAAACTTGGAAAGTTAGGAGGTGGGAGCAAATCCAGCAGCTACCCCCGCGAATCAATTGTTTGATCAGGCGTCTGGGTCCCAAGGTTTAGGTAGCCCTCTGGCTAATCATTTTGGTAGACTGCCAAATCCAATAACGTACCTACTAACGGTTTTTCAGAGCTTTTGGTCGATACCTTGGGCCGTGCCCAACAGTTTTTGTGTCTGTTGGTACGATTTGAATTTCATGAGGATGCCTTGGGGGTGCCTCATCAAGTGATATTCTCGCAGACATACAGTGGTCAGCCAGAAAATTATAACCACCTACCTAACAGCCGGTATGTCCACCTTTGGCACAGATAATAGCAGCGACACATCATGGCATGTAAGCACCGAGACCTCAGTAGGTCGCTGGCGTCACATTTGCACACACAAGTCACCTAATTCCCGTAAATTCCAAGGAGAGTGGTGATGAGCTCTGATGCCACATTGAGTCACATTCCAGATCTGTTCGCTTGGTTTCATATCTGTCGAGTTGGGAGGGGCCCAGCACATCATTTGGAACTCGCCACTGTTTCCTCTAAATACTCTATCACACTCCTGGCCTTGTGACATGGCGCATTATCTTTTTAAAAAATGCCATTGCCATTGGAGAACATGATCGTCATGAAGGCCTGTATGTGGTCTGCAAACAGTGTAGCATACCCCTTGGCCGTCATGGAATCTTGCACGAGCTCCACTGGACCTATGGATGCCCACATTAATGTTCCTCACATCATAACTGAACCGCCACCAGCTTATCTCCGACCCACAATATTGGTAACAAGGAGCTGTTCACGTAGAGGACGAGGAATTGCCGTCCTCCCATCGGCAGGATGTAGAAGGTGTTGGGATTCATCGGACTATTCAACGCTCTGCCATTGCACCAGCGTCCAGTGCCGATGGTCATGTGCCCATTTCAGTCGTAGTTGCCGAGGTCGTGGTGTTAACATTGGCACACTCATAGTTCGCCGACTGTGGAGGCTCGTATTAGGAGTGTTCGGTGCACTGTGTGTTCATACACGCTTGTACTCTGTCCGGCATTCAAGTCCGATGTTATAGTTCAGTTCTTTTATCTTGGTGGTTCGCGCATGCCCGCCCAGACGCGGGAGATTGCTGCGTTGCCAGTTGTACGCGCAAAGAGAAGCAGCGCCATAGTATAGTTCGCAAATTTACGTTTAGGAGGGAGCGTGCAGTTTATGAAGTAAAGCCACCACGGCCGCATTAACACTTTCGCTGCTACAGAGACGTGCTCCCCGCATTCCACGATGTGCGCGATTTTGTCATCATTGCACTGCTCGCCTGTGCAGACACATGGTGTTTCGACTGCTTTGACACAGGTTATCATTCGATTTCACAAAAACTATTTGTCCCAAAAATTTTATTTTTATACATCTTTTTGACTGATAACGCCCCCTCCCACCCCCCCATAAATGACTTAATTTTGTTTTGAAGTTCAACGCAGTTATTGTGCAGCATTAGATGTAGTATACCATTGCATGAAATTTTTAAGAGTTTGCAGAGGTAAAAGTCCATAGCGTATGCTTTCCGTATAGTCGATTTTAGTTGCCACTAGAAATTTCAAAAAATTACATTCAAACGAATAAAATTCATGAAGTAAGACACTTCGATATTGTTTTTAAACAAATAAAATATTTTACACTGAGCAGGGTTTGAACTCAGAACCTTACACTTATGCAGCCATACACTTTAACCACTATGCTACTGCTGCTTGTCATTCGTTATATCTCCCGGAGAGACTTTAAAATATCACGCAAAATACCGACAAACGCTGTTGGTATGACTATGAATTATTCACGTTTCATCGAAGTACAATAGGAAATAAACAATTACTGCTCTTTATTGAGAAAAAGCGGTTAGTGAGAATGATACAAACACCTTTCCTTGCTATCGCCTGAATTAGGAGGCTTATTGCTTGTTTGGTTTAATTAATTAATAGAATATGAAGCAATTGGTATAAAGAATGCTTTTTCCAAACTTTCTATAAAAGTAAGTCTGCTATCAAGACACTGCTTTTGTTCAATTACTTTATTTATGACTGAACGTTTCTAAAACTGAAGACACTCGTCCATGCTCTGCACTGCAGTCGAGCTCAGGCAACGTCGTTCTCTGTTCATTGGCTGACTGTATTTTGTGACGTCAGATGCGCAGAACGAACCTAAACTCGGCCGCCCTCATAAATGACGCGCACTTTAGTACCACCACAGTTCGCCGCCTGTCCTATTTTACCAGTCTGCGCAGTCTATGACGTCCGACAGCTGTAGTGAGTGCTGGCTGCCCAAACCCATGACGTCTAGAAGTGGTTTAACCTTGGTTTCGCCACGTGTTGAAGACAAGTCGTGCAGTATCTGAAATGCTCGTGTTGCGCCTCCGAGCCATCACAATCTGCCCTGTGTTAAACTCAGATACATCACATGACTTCCCCATTCTACACATGGACAGCGCACTCACTGATGCTACACGCACCGTGCTTGTGTCTGACTAGCAGTCACCCCTCACCAAGTGATGCTGCTATTGCCTGGATGGGTTTATATGGATAGTAGGTCAGTGGTCATAATATTTTGGCTGATTAGTGTAAATCAATTCCTATATATATATATACAGCGATCACGATTAGTTTTCTTTCCAAGCATACTGTTTTCAGTTCCAGTAGACATTATGAAAAACAATCAATTGTAAGTAATATCCTTTAAATAATTATTGGTTTGTTTCCTGCAAAAGATCTTTTTTGTTTTAAAAATGAATTATAAACCCACTACATTTAGTTCTGCTCATTGAAAGATACAAGATAAATGATAGCATAAAAGTTAATAGTTAAACCAGAAACCTGCGCATACACACCCAAAGTGCACACACTGACCTGTTCATACGTACAGTAGTCAGCTTTCTAAACAACTCAGATCACCTAAGATTCAGATTCATTTTCATGTCACACAAATCTCAGAGCTGACGTTCTTTTGTCTTTTTCATTTTTCTTTATCTGATGGTTCCATACTCTAAGGCTTCTCATTTCTTGAATCCGTGCTCTAAGGGTAACATACGTAGCCTCCCCGTGACAGTCCTGTAGGTTCATGTTTAAATAGCACTGCAAGTATGGCGTCATATTAGATACCTTAGCTCACAAATGTATTGTAAATAATTCATTTAAGGTCAGGAGAATTACAACTTGGAAAAACCTGATCTTCATTATTCTCAATTAAAACTGACCTTAGTTCAGATATGAGCTGTTGCCAAAATCTTTCGTTACTTATCTGATAATGTAGACTGACTGCCGACACAGTATATATAAAAGCAATCTACTAAAATTCTTCCAAACAGTTTCTTCTATTCCACGAAATAATTTGTTTTTACAATTCTGTATTTTATGCAATGCACGAGATTTACGCACTTACTTTTGTTGTTAAACTGAATCTTATTTGCAGTCGTATATTATAAGTGCTCACCATGCAGTCTATCTTAGTAACAGTTGCATTAAAATGCACTGAACTTCCTCCACGGCATTAAGGTGTGCCACAAAAACGACGCTTGGAGCACATTACAAATTTAGGTAATATAGGAGCCTACTGTACGATTAAGATCCAGCAAGTATCCGCTATTTTATTCTCGTTGATAATTCCATATTCCACAGAGCATATATACTATATATATATCGAAATCACATGGAACGAGTCGGTTTGCAGAGTACCTAGAAAGTACAGAGGTCAATCTGAATGCATCGTTATAATTTTTACGTACAAATTACCGATACCAAATAGAAGAAATGCTTGAATTTAATAACAAAAAAGTAAATAGTGATACAACTAGCGAGACGCACTTAAATTTAACAACAAAAGTAAATATATTTCTTTCTATCCTTTAATATTTTGAGTGAAAGACCATCTACAAAACGGCAAGAAAACCTTGTTAGATAATTCACAAGTAGCTGCCAAGTGATTATCCTGCAACCAGTTTCCATCGACAAAGCCATAGTGATTTCTGTAATGGCCATTGTGTGTCACGTTTAAAACGCTTAAGCTCAAAACTGCTTCTAAAGTGCTATCTTTGAAATGTAAGATGTGAGGCAAACTAAAGGTTGAACATTTAACTCAGTACATCATATAAACGTAAAATATTCAGTCAATGACTACAACATTTGCAAAAGTAATTTTCGTTTGAAATTTCTTTGCAGCGTTCTAACTTTAGGGTTACTACCACTTGTATGGGAGCAGTGGGTTGCATTAAGGTGACCTCGGGAGATAAACACCTGTCACTAAGCTTTCGGCACGGCACTGATAAAACGTTTGGGGGGCGTTTGGTGACGTCGAGTGCCTAAAAGTGTGCAATTTGTCACTGTCTACGGTTGGCGTTAAATCGACGCACAGCCCTCCGTGCAATCAATATAGCACGAGCTATCAACGCTCAGACTACTGCGTAGACGCTTCTCAAAAGCCCAATAAATTCGCAGAAGCTGATGGACTGTTTGTGGCACACATGAGCCAAAACCATAATATAACCGGACTACTATTTCTATTCGTGAAAGACGTCTAGCATGACGTAAAGCATTATCAGTTTTCATTCTATCCTCTGTTGCTAACAAAGAAGACTGAAGAATTAACGTGAACAGAACAAATCTCAAGACGTTCTTACTTAACCATGCATTTACGTATCTGTACCATATTAAATATGCTCATCCAAATAGGCGATATGTATTTTAAGACAGAAATAATACAATGTTTATACTACTCTTTTTCATTTCCAGCTGCGCAGGATTCGCCGAGCGGTCTGAGGCGCTGCAGTCATGGACTGTGCCGCTGGTCCCGGCGGAGGTTAGAGTTCTCCCTCGGGCATGGGTGTGTGTGTTTGTCCTTGGGATAATTTAGGTTAGTAATGTGTAAGCTTAGGTACTGATGATCTTAGCAGTTAAGTCCCACTAGATTTCACACAAATTTGAACATTTTTTTTCATTTTCATATTTGTGCGCCCAAGCATTGTTTACAACTGTGATGAAGGAAAGAGGATTTGTGATGCTTCTTTAACGTACAAAACCGCGAGATACGAATTTATGAACGAAGAGGTTCTGTGGTAGTGTTAATGCCTACTTGTACTGGAGAGCGCAGTGATGTGACCTCTGTAAAGATGACGTGGTTTCGTTTCTCAAAAGAAATTCCAAGACGTTTTCAGTGCCCTGCAATGCAATACCTCTGTATAATATGCAATGTAAATTCACCTCCAATATTAAACAAGTACAGTTTAACCCCTGTCACCAGCACACAATAATCTACAATAAGGCAAATAATTTTGTAGCTGCAAACAACTACTCTGAATACATATCAGTGGGCACTGACTTGTAAACTGAACAACAACAAAAATGGTTCAAATGGCTCTGAGCACTATGGGACTCAACTGCTTAGGTCATTAGTCCCCTAGGACTTAGAACTAGTTAAACCTAACTAACCTAAGGACATCACACACATCCATGCCCGAGGCAGGATTCGAACCTGCGACCGTAGCGGTCTCGCGGTTCCGGACTGCAGCGCCCAGAACCGCACGGCCACTTCGGCCGGCACTGAAAAACACATTGGTGTGCAAAATGTAAGGATGAAAGTAACTTTCGAATAACGTCTCTCTGCCCAGGTAACATAGCTCGATGAAATTTTGAGCCATACATAGAAAGAAATTCCTATAGCATAGTACAGAAGGTAAAACAGAAATACGTGTGAAACGAACTGAAATGACATTTTTATTCCCAGACAATAACTACACTGCGATTTATGATAGTGCCTGTATATTACGAAACGTGGGACATGGTTGTTAATGGAGCTTGTGATTACCACGGACGGCTCTGCAACGTGCCCCCATGCTGGCTGCAAGGTTGGGAAGGAGTTCTTATGCTAGGGTAATCTATTCCTCCATCAACACAATTGACAGATGATGTTGGTGCTTGTGGATGGCCTGCATAATGTCCCCCGAACGCATCCAACAGTGCTCGATGGGATTAAGTCGGGAGAATGGGCAGGCCAGTCGACTGGCCGAATATCCTCTCGTTCTAAGAGCTGTTGCTGCTGCTGCTGCTGCTGCTCCTGCCCTGTTCGATGCGGTCGCGCAATGTTATCCGTAAACATTAAGTCAGACCGAATGCACCCTCAAAAGATGCGCTCAGGGAAGAAGCAAACTGACACAATAAGGTTGACAGATGAGTGAGTGTATCGTGATCAAATATTTGTAGGACAGTACGGCCATTGAACATGCCTCCCTATGCCGTAACACCTGGACAACCAAAACGACAATTTTCTTAGCTATCTGCCGCTGGGTGTAGCTGTGTGGTCTGGGGGGCCTTGCCACGGTTCGCGCGGCTGCCTACGTCGGAGGTTCGAATCCTCCCTGGGGTGTGGGTGTGTGTGTTGTCGTTGGTGTAAGTTATTTTAAGTTAGATTAAGTAGTGTGTAAGCCTAGGGACCGATGACCTTCGCAGTTTGGTCTTATAGCAACTAACCACAAATTTCCAATTTCGTTAGCTGTCTTACGTGTTCCCACCTCTCGCCGTATGAGCGTACATCCAACATCGAAACTTATACTTACACATCAGGCAGAATAGACACTAACATTTCTGAAGATAGCGCCAAGTGCTCATCTGTGCGCAAATGATACATCTTTTGCTTCCTTCCTTCATGTTATGCAATGCTCCAGCAACGAGAAGCCAATCAATGGGTTGGGGTTGGGTTGTGTGGTGGAAGAGACCAAACAGCGAGGTCATCGGTCTCATCGGATTAGGAAGGACGGGGAAGGAAGTCGGCCGTGCCCTTTCAAAGTCCATGCACTTCCATAACATTGTGACCCAGATGGCGCAGTCGTTAACACACCTGGCTAGTAAATAGGAGATCCTGGATTCAAATCCCAGTCAGAGACACATTTTCACTCATAACCGCTGATTCCGCATAATGTCCTGATGCGGAGGACATCAGTAATCCCTTTCCTTTCCTTCCTCCTCCCCCCCCCCCCCCCAACCCCCTACAATTTCAATTGACATATAATGTATCACAGCTGTGGATTCCGTGTAGTGTCTGCTCTTCTGGACACGTCCAAAAGAAGAGACACCATACATTCATATTATTTTATAAATACGTGATAAGACCTTCGATAAATCAAAACATACCACAAACAAAATGTTAATATATTGTGGATACAAAAAGAAAATGATAAACGTGATGCAAGGTAACTTATACGTTTCTTTTCAGTCATGAAACAGTGGAAACACATCTTTGTCGCTTCATGATGAAATTGGTTTGTATGATGACTTCGGTTATAAAAATAGGCGGAACCGACAAAGCATGATACTTAAGTGATACTCTGGTGCCTGGTGGGATGAATATTGCTAACCCAGATCTGAAGCTATGCCTTTATGAAGATACAAGTTACAAAGGAATTACATACATTGGCTGTGAGTGGGCGTTGATTTAAATTATTGGGGAAGGTTGAAAATTTGTGCCGGACCGGATTCAAACCCATGCCTCTTGCTTACTAGGCAGATGCACTCACCACTGCACCATCCGGACACAGTGGTCATCCCAGCTGCAGAGACTATCATAGCACTCTCAACCTATCCAAAACTATGTATGTAATGCCCCTTGTCCATTATCCTCATTACGCGCGGAATTTTGCCGATTCCCGTACGAGTTCGAACCTGGTGAGCATCTTTGGCTCTCCTCGCCTTAATTAAATATAAGTTGTGTCTGTAATTTTTGTATCTTGATTCATAGTGTCTGCTGGATCAAAATGGTGTCTGTTCCTTCCGATATGTCCAAAAGAACAGACACCACATACACAGGGTGTTCATTTTAACTGAAGACATTGAAATATCTCGAAAATGCACATCGTAGGGGGTCGTCCAACGGTATCACACTCGACCCACCATCCCACCCCGTGCGTGGGTGAGGGAGGGCAACTTTAAAATCTTCAATGGAAACCAAGCATTTTATTGCAGATTACGATTCTGAGGTAAAATCTAAATACGTTTTATCTGCAGCATTTTCTACGTTTCGCCACATATGGCTTTGTAATCGGGGGAATAGAAATGGATATAAACTAAACTTAACTCCTCCCGAACAGGCCATGAAGGCCCAACGGTGCCAACCGGCCGCCGTGTCATCCTCAGACCATAGGCGTCACTGGATGCGGATATGGAGGGGCACGTGGTCAGCACACTGCTCTCCCGGCCGTATGTCAGTTTCCGGGACCGGAGCCGCTACTTCTCAATCAACTAGCTCCTCAGTTTGCCTCACAAGGGCTGAGTGCACACCGCTTGCCAACAGTGCCCGGCAGACCGGATGGTCACCCATCCAAGTGCTAGCCCAGCCCGACAGCGCTTAACTTCGGTGATCTGACGGGAACCGGTGTTACCACTGCGGCAAGGCCGTTGGCCATAGACATGGATACACGATCGTAATTTACGACATGCTACTCAATGGCCCTTGATATCCTATGGCATGTGGGACCTCACTTCCACGCTGCATGGTTAGTGCTGGCCAGTACTTCATAACTTCTAATTGGAAACACCATTCGCAAAGTTGTGTTGCTCTTGTCATATCGAATAGGGACTACTCGACGCGCCACCATGGCCGTGTAAGCGAACTACAACGCTTCATAACAGGTAGTACACTACGACTGGAGTTCACGAATCCTGCAGACGTAGAACAGACGGCAGCTCTACACATTACAATACTCGCGCTGTGTTTATTGCCTGCACACCTACCTATCATTTGGAGAACAGACGTGCAAGTCGACGATGAATGTTGTAACCACAGATGAAAAAATAATTGAAATTCGTGATTTACACTGAATGTAGGGGAAATGTCTAGGCTGCTGTTGTATGCCGAGCGTTTTCCAGAGAAAGTTCGCTCTAGTTCGTTCTTTTTAATGTTGTGAACACCTTTATGTCTGAAGGCAGCGTCCATACCGGCAAGAGGAAACGAAGCAAACGTGTTACAGGAGAAACTAATGAAACAGCTGTACTAGCGGCAGTGCACCACAACTCAAGGATAAAAATTGTTCAAATGGCTCTGAGCACTATGGGACTTAACATCTGAGGTCATCAGTCCCCTAGAACGTAGAACTACTTAAACCTAACTAATCTAAGGACATCACACACATCCATGCTCGAGGCAGGATTCGAACCTGCGACGGTAGCGGTCGCGCGGATCCAGACTGAAACGCCTAGAACCGCTCGACCACAACGGCCGGTTAACTCAAAGATAATCGCCCGGCAATTACACCAATATTACGGTATGTCCATAGGTAGTACTGTCACAACACTGCATCGTCATAAGTATTATCCAAGTGTCACTGCGTCAAGAACTTCATGGAACCGATTTCCATAACAGGATAGTGTTTTGTGAATGGGCGTATCAACAAATGTAAACGAGCCCCCGCGTCATTTTCCGAGGTACTGTTATCCTATGAGTTTATTTTCACAGTCAATAGTAGCTTTAACCGGCATAACATGCATTACTTGAGCGTAGACAATCCCCACTGGTTATGGCAAGATGACCATAAACGTCATTGGGGAACAAACTCGTTGCTTCGTATTTTATCGACGGCACTTTTAATGGACACAAAGATCGAACATTTTTGGAACAGGAACTATCGATACTACTGCAGGACGTTGCTCTGGATGTTCGACAACGTATGTAATTTCAGCATGACGGTTGCCCAGCGCGTTACCCAATTGAAGCACGGGAAGTATCGACCGTGTTTACACTGGTCGGTGGATCGGAAGATGTAGCCCTGGTCCGCCGTATTTAACGTCGCCGGATTTCTTTATTGGGGACATTTAAAAGATAAGGTGCACCAGCAAGTGCCATCAGGCCGTGAAGACATGATCGACCGCATCAAAAACGGCGGTGCTGGCATTCCCATAGATATGCTTCAGTCCTGTGTACGATCATTTGAAAAGCAGGTCACTAGGTATACTGAAATTGGCGTACTACGTTTAAACACTTACTCTAATCGGAAAAGTAGAGTAGCGTTCGCCTCGAGCCATGGCCACAGTGGCGCGTCTGGTAGTCCCCTATTCGATATGTCACAGGAATACAAAGTTGCGAATGGGGTCCCCGGTTAGAAGCTATGAAATACTGGTCTGTCCTAACCTCACAGCATGGAGGTGGGATCCCACATGCCATTGGATATTCAAGGGCCATTGAGTAGCATGTCGTAAATTACGATTGTTTACCCACTTCTTTTCTTCCGATTATAGCACCATATGTGGTGAAACGGAGAATATGCTTCAGACAAAACGTTTGTAAATTTTTCCATAGAATCATAATCTGCAATAAAAAAAACTGGGCTCCCATTGAAGATTTCAAAGTTGTCCCCCGCCACCCAGACACGGGGTGGGGTGGGGGTCGAGTGTTGTCACTGGATGTCCCCCTCCGAGACAAATAAATTGGAATTATAAATTTTTTCGATGCGATGTGTAGTTTTGAGATGTTCAACATCTTCAGTTAAAATGAACACTCCGTATATGAAAATACAAGTGCTTCTTCCGTATATCTAACAAACAAAATTACAACTAAAATTTTGCTTGTCCTTTGTACAAGCAAAATTTTGGGCATTTAAATTGTCATCAATTATGAGTACTTTTAGGGAATGTCGTGTGCTGTTGTGTGACTAAATCTTGTCTCTTCAATGTCGAATGCTATAGATTTTCATTCTTATGCCACTGCTGCATGGTGCTATTTTATTTTTTTATACTCAAAAGTGGGTTCATTGTGGACAATTTATCGCGAACACCCGTATAAATGTAAAAGTCTTGTTATGAATTTGTCAGTGCATTAATATTTTCAAATTACTGTTACTGAAACTGTTTATGTTAGTGTATTAGAGGTAGAACCTCTTTCATAACGCAATTTGGCACCACATTTTGTGGTTGTTACGTGTTCTCGAAAAGACAGTAAAATTACTGGGAACGAACTGTTTATTTTCGCAGACGATAACAGGATTGGCATGTGCTGTTTATTACTGTTTGTCGTTACCAGACATGGTAGGTTATGTAAGAAGCCTGAATAGCGACAGATGTTAAGTGATCAAATTGAAGAACACGGAGATGCCGAGTGCTGGTACTCGTCTGAGACAGCGTTATCAGCACCTGACAAAGTATGGAAGGGAGCTCATTGTGGGTCTTGATTTGAACGGCTGTTCGAATGTGAGGCATTCGGATCAAACAATGGGCTGATGCTGGACTGCTTGTGAATGTGAGGGTAGGCATATTCCTCGTGAAGGCACCGATCGACCATGTCTGGCTACCAATAAGCAGCACTGAGGTATTGTGTACCAAGCACATCGTAGCCTGCGCTTAGCATCTGAAAACAGGTAATGAAGTCCCTACCACATACCGTGTTATCCTGCGGCATTGACTGGGAACAAGCAGCAGCCTGACCGGGGAATAAACCTCCCATGCGTAGGGTGCCGTAAACGCCTGCACTTAATGGTGCCATGACCGGTAATCATGGACTGCTGATGGTGTCGCATTGCGTCCAGCTAATAATTGCGGTTCTGCGCTACACCGGATGACTATTGTCGGCGAGCGGTCCCACTCTTCGAATGTTTTGGAGAGGCACAGCGGTGTTACTCGCGGCGTCGTAGTGAGGAGAACCGTCAAGTGTGGCTGCAGATCACCGATGGTAGTGGCAGGGAACTCTGACTGCAGAATGGTATGAAACGTAGAGTCTGCGTTGTCATGTATTAACTCTCATACGATAGTATCGTGGTGCCATTTTTCAAGACGACAGTACCCATCAATTCAGGCATGTATTTCTATAATCGATCTGCGTGATGTTGAGGTACTCCCGTGACCAGCAAGAGCCAAAGATCTTCCCCTGATAGGACGTGTGTGGGACCAGCTTAGATATCAACTCCGTCCCAGAGCCAGTACCAGGATATTAAAGATTAGTTACGACTAGAGCGCGGATTTTTAGGTCGTAAAAAGCGTATATTAGGCACCTAAAACAGGCTTTTTCAGTACCTCACTTAGACCATATTAAACCTAAAATAGACTCTAATAAGTACGGGGTGTTCAAACAGTCTCTCCGCAGTTCCGTATGATTGTTAGCCGCAAGTGCCGTAGGTTGTTCGCCTGTCTGGGCTACTTCCCTTCAAGTGGACTCTTTCAACATTCCACTATTTCGTTTATCTCAGCCAGAGTTAGTAGTATCGTTGGTGTGTGTCGTTAAGTGTTGACGTCAACGTTTAAATTTAGTTCCTTTGTTCGTTTGTTTCGTTTTTGTCACTGTTAAAATGCTAACCATTGAAGAACATGTGCTTTTAGTCGAACAAGTGTTCAAAGCTGGCGGTAAATACACAGTTTCTGTTCGTCAAACATTTCAATCAATTTTCTCGGAGACAACACTCCCACATCGCGATACTGTGCGAGATTTGACTAACAAATTTCGAAGTACGGGTTCAGTGACAGATGCACCGAGAAGTGGTCGTCCTAGCGTTTTGTCCGAGGATAAACTACTCGATATTTCCGATAAAATGTTTTTTTTAAAAATGGCTCTGAGCACTATGGGACTTAATATCTGTGGTCATCAGTCCCCTAGAACTTAGAACTACTTAAACCTAACTAACCTAAGGACATCACACACATCCATGCACGAGGCAGGATTCGAACCTGCGACCGTAGCAGTCTCGCGGGTCCGGACTGCGCGCCTAGAACCGCTAGACCACCGCGGCCGGCCGATAAAATGTCCATGAGTCTGAACAAGTCAGTAAGAAAACTCGCTCAGGAAATCTGTTAGTGTCAGAACGGCCTACACAGCTGTAAGGAAAAAAATAGAACTTTTCTCTTACAAAGCGACAATCGTGCAAGAGCTGAAAAATACTGATCATGGCAAGAGACTGCATTATCGCCAATGGTTCAAAAATTTCGTTCAACGTAATGGAAGGGATATTCTTAATAAAACGTTTTTCACTGATGAGGCGCGGATTCGTTTATCCGGGTACATGAACTAGCAAAATTCTCGTATGTGGAGTACTGCAAATCTATTGTGTATTCATGAGGAACAACTTCATTCTGTGAAAATAGGAGTTTGGATTGCAATTTCTAGACGTCGGATTGTGGGTCCATATTTTTCAACGAAACAATAAACGCACAACGATACTGCAGTGATATTCTGTACCCATTCATAGGATGGTTCAAATTGTTCAAATGGCTCTGAGCACTATGGGACTTAACATCTATGGTCATCAGTCCCCTAGAACTTAGAACTACTTAAACCTAACTAACCTAAGGACATCACACAACACCCAGCCATCACGAGGCAGAGAAAATCCCTGACCCCGCCGGGAATCGAACCCGGGAACCCGGGCGTGGGAAGCGAGAACGCTACCGCACGACAAGGAGATGCGGGCCATTCATAGGAGAACTTGTATTAAGTGAAATACCGAACGGCTATTTTCAACAAGATGGTGTAACCGCGCATACAGCTCGCGTTTCAATGTCACTGCTTGCTGATGTTTTTGGTGATCGCATAATTTCAAATGGCTCTGAGCACTATGGGACTCAACTGCTGTGATTATAAGTCCCCTAGAACTTAGAACTACTTAAACCTAACTAACCTAAGGACATCACACACAACCGTGCCCGAGGCAGGATTCGAACCTGCGACCGTAGCGGTCGTGCGGTTCCAGACTGTAGCGCCTTTAACCGCTCGGCCACTCCGGCCGGCTCGCATAATTTCACAGGGACTTTGGTCTCCACAATCGCCTGACCTAACGCCACCTGACTTTTTCTTCTGCGTTGCAGCGAAAGCAACTGTCTATATAAACCGTCCAAAATCCGTCGATGAATTGAAAACTGCAATATCCACTTTCACTGCTTCTGTTACAGAAGAAATGTTTCAACTTGTGTTTGGAACATGATTACACGAATTGAATAGTGTATTCAACAACAGGGGGGACACGTTCAACATTTAATGTCAAAATTTGAAAGTAAAAATGAATATTCAATAAATTAATAACTTGTATTTCACTGTGTTTCATTTCGGTATATTCACTGCGGCATACGGCACGCGCGGCTAACAATCATACGGCACTGCGGAGAGACTTTTTGAACACCCAGTATTACGCAGAAAAATTAAACATAATGTAAAATTCAGTGTTGACATATGAGCATATTATTATTCATTGAAAATAAGCAAATGAAATCATGCACACTTGCCCAACAAAGCGTTCCAGCTTTGATGGTGGGTGGTGGGGGTTTTAAAAATTCATTTTCATTAGCTTTTTAATAGAGATGTGATAAAGTACTTGGTAAATAATTATTATCAAATTCTATCATATGCTGTAATTCTGCTTTATGATTTTTGTAATGTAAAGTTACTTCCCTAGTTTATAAATCATCATTACTGTGGAAACGGTCGGTGGTTAGGAAATTTTACTACTAACAGAGGTACAAAAGTGGACGGTTGGTAGAAAAATGTTTACTCCTGTTCTATATCAACGGATGTGACAAGGGCGTTCTTCACTTTCGGTACATGTTGGACAGGGGAGCTGGAATTTCCGCAGAGTATGCGTGCTGTTGCGCACAGGTCCTGTTTTTAGTATTTCCTTCAGTTGAAATATTCGCGCACTGGAACTAAAATAGTTTTTGAACAATGAACATGTTACACTTTATACGGCTATCGGTACACCACGTAGTACACTGAAGAGCGAAAGAAACTGGTACACCTGTCTAATATCGTGTAGGGCCCCCGCGAGCAGTGCTGCAACACGATGTGGCATGTACTTGACTTATGTCTAAAGTAGTGCTGGAGGAAACTGACACCATGAATCCTGCAGGGCTGTCCATAAAGCTGTAACAGTACGAGGGGATGGAGACCTCTTCTGAACAGCACGTTGCAGGGCATCCCAGATAAGCTCAACAGTGTTCATGTCTGGAGAGTGTGGTGGCCAACGGAAGTGTTTAAACGCAGAAGAGTGTTCCTGGAGCCACTATACAGCAATTCTGGACATGTGGGGTGTCGCATTGTCCTGTTGGAATTGCCCAAGTCCGTCGCTATGCACAATGGACAGGAATGGACGCAGGTGATCAGACAAGATGCTTACGTACGTGTCACCTGTCAGAGTCGTATAGAGGCGTTTCAGAGGTCCCATATCACCCCAACTGTTCACGTCCCACACCATTACAGAGCCTCCAATAGCTTGAACAGTACCCTGCTGACATGTATGGTCCATGGATTCATGAGGTTGTCTCCATGACCGTACATGTCCATCCACTCGATACAATTTGAAACGAGACCCGTTCGACTGGCAACATGTTCCCAGTCGTCAACCGTGCAATATCGGTGATGACGGGCCCGGGCGAGGCCTAAAGCTTTGTGTTGTGCAGTGATCAAGGGTACAGGAGTGGACCTTCGGCTCCGAAAGCCCATATCGATGATGTTTCGTTGAATGGGTCGCTGGCTGACACATATTGATGGCCCAGCATTGAAATCTGCAGCAGTTTGTGGAAGGGTTGCCCTTCTGTCACGTTGAACGATTCTCTAAAGTCATCGTTGGCCCAGTATTGCAGGACCTTTTTCCGGCCGCAGCGAAGTCAGAGATATGATGTTTTAGCGGATTCCTAATATTCACGGTACACTCGTGAAATGCTAGCATGAGAAAAGTCTCCACTTCATCGCTACCTCGGAGATGCTGTGTCCCATTGCACTTGCGACGACTATAACACCAGGTTGAAACTCATTTAAATCTTGATGACCTGCCGTTTTAAGAGCAATAACTGATCTAACAACTACGCCAGACACTTGTTGTCTTATACTGTATAGGCGTTGCCGACGGCAGCGCCGTATTCTGCCTGTTTACTTATATCTGTATTTAAATACACATGCCTATACGAGTTTCCTTGGCGCTTCAGTGTAGTTTAGTTTTGCGGATGGATAACTAAAATTCGAAAATGGCTTCGCTCTCCTAAAATGAGTGTCTGTATATAACCATTGGCCAGGCAGATTTAAGTCTCTCCTTGTGTATGCATGGATTCAGTAAATAATGTTCTTGAGAAATACAACTAGCTCTCACGAAGTAATGAGTGCTATCGATAGGGGATGTCAAATTGATTCCAGATTTTTAGATTTCCAGAAAGCTTTGACGCCGTTCCTCATAAGCGTCTTCTAATCAAATTGCGTGCCTTGGAGTATCGCCTCAGTTGTGAGACTGGATTTGTGAGTTCCTGTCTGAAAGGTCACAGTTCGTAGCAATTGACAGAAAATCATCGAGTCGCTAAGGAAGTTTTACAAGCCCTCTGCCGTTCCTGCTCTACACAAACGATATAGGAGACAGTCTAAGCAGCCCTCTTTATGTTGTTCACCGCTGATGCTGTAATTTACAACATGTTGTAAAGTCATAAGATGATCAAAACAAACTGCAAAATCATTTAGACAAGATATCTGTATCGTTAGAAAAGTGGCAGTTGACTCTAAATATTGAAAAGGATCAAGTCACCCACACGAGTTCTAAAATGAATCCACTGAATTTAAATTACACGATAAATCATAAAAATGAAAGACTGTAAATTGAGTTAAGTACTTAGACATTACAATTACAAATGACGTAAATTGGAAATATTGCATATGCCGGCTGGGGTGGCCGTGCGGTTCTAGGCGCTACAGTCTGGAGCCGAGCGACCGCCACGGTCGCAGGTTCGAATCCTGCCTCGGGCATGGATGTGTGTGATGTCCTTAGGTTAGTTAGGTTTAATTAGTTCTAAGTTCTAGGCGACTGATGACCTCAGAAGTTAAGTCGCATAGTGCTCAGAGCCATTTGAACCATTTTTTTTAAATATTACATAGATAATGTTGTGGGTAAATCAAACCAAAGACTGCGATTTATCGGCAGAACACTTAGGGAGTGCAACAGGTCTACTAAAGAAACTGCTTACACCACACTTGTCCGCCTTCTTCCGGAGTATTGCTGTGCGGTTTGGGATCCGCGTCAGATGAGTCTGACGGAGGACATCGAAAAAGTTCATAGAAGGGAAGCTGGTTTTGTATTATCGCGAACTAGTAGAGAGAGCACCACGGACATGATACACGAATTGGAGTGGCAATCATTAAAACAAAGGCGTTTTTCGTTGCGGCAGGATCTTCCCGTAAAATTTCAATCACCAGCTTGCCCGTCCCACTGCGAAAATATTCTGTTGGCATCGACCTGTATAGAGAGAAAATCATCATGATAAAATAAGAGAAATCAGACCTCGGACGGAAAGATTTACGTGCTTGTTTTTCTAGCGCGCCGTTCGAGAGTAGAATGGTAGAGAAATCGCTTGACGCGGTTCGATAAACCCTCTGCCATGCACTTAATTGTGAAATGCAAAATTATCATGTAGATGCCGGCCGCGGTGGTCTAGCGGTTCAAGGCGCGCAGTCCGGAACAGCGAGACTGCTACGGTCGCAGGTTCGAATCCTGCCTCGGGCATGGATGTGTGTGATGTCCTTAGGTTAGTTAGGTTTAAGTAGTTCTAAGTTCTAGGGGACTGATGACCACAGTAGTTAAGTCCCATAGTGCTCAGAGCCAGCCATATCATGTAGATGTTGTGAGAAGACTGGAACGTACTTATCCGGTTGGCCTATCAGTATCAACAGAAATGAATATGGATGCAGCCTCGCCTTCATCGTCTTAGCAATACGTGATGAAGCTACGCAAAAAATCATGCACATTCATTTTACATCTTCATCCAGCACTAGAGAGAGCGAAATAAATACTGATTCATTTAGGCCATCAAACTTCAAGTGTACGTCAACTAAAAATTGTAATCCGTTGTAGCAACTTAGGAGTTAGTTATTTGCATGTACCATGTACCATGAATGTGGAAGGAGTCATTTTCTTACGTATAGCGATTTTCCTTAATTATATTCGATCTCTTTCTTCTCGTTCTTTCTCTCTCTTTCTCTCTCTCTCTCTCGAACAGACACATACCTACACTCACACGAATTATGTTACATGTTCACGCTTTGAGAAATTCTGATATGGCGTACAATCGACTAGAATCAGTCATGTTTTTGTTGGGAGAAAAAGTTTGAATCGTAAAAACGAGAAACTGTGGTCTTGCGTAACGCTCGCTTTTGCGCATCGATTCATGGGCTTTAAAGGAGCAGTTGATGGAAGCGCAAGGCCGCACTAACCTTCAGAGGTCGTATTACACTGTGTGAAGTTGGTCTATCGATTCCGCGACTGCTGTGGACGTGAATCAGACGCTGCAAAAAGCGGAATGTTAGTGAACTAGCCTGCAAGTATAGTGTGCTCTAAAAATATACACACGTACTCTTTAATGTAATGTAGTTCTTGCAAGTAATGTAGGTTGCTTTCGGTAACAGAAGGCTTTATGGGAATTGTCATATTTGATGTTTCAATGCCATATCTTTTCTGTTTTATGAATCATGCGAAAGTTAGAGTGATACCACTCTTCTAATAACAGTACAGCGATGATGCAGATGAATAAAAAGAAGTAGATGGCATCGGATGAACAAATTTGTAAGACACATCACGGAAATTTTATCCTTACCGACACTATTAAAAAGAGCAAAAGTTCGAGGGAATTTGTCACCGTAGCGGATAAAGCTTCCGCTTTTGACATTGTACCAATATGGATGAGATTGACGTCTTTTTCGGCACGGACGATAACGGAGGGGATAATCACACGACCGTGGAAACCGAATATTGTTCAGATACTGTCGCCAGAAGATTCCGATCTCAGAAAGGACTTTGCTGAATCCATGCGAGAATAGTCTGAGGAATAAATGTTCCATATTTATGGGATCGCCAAGAGCACAACTGCCATTATTAGGCCTAGGTTCCTCGACCAGAAAATCCGGAATGAGTAACTTGAATTAGTCCCTGTGCGGGATGGACTTCACGGCGACAGGCTTCTTGTTTAGAACGTACGATGGTTGCCCAGAAAGTAATGTACCGCATTTTTTTCTCAGATGAAAACAATGTTAGAATGCGTAACGTTACGTATGTATTGTTTGAAGTCTTCTGAGTGAGCGCGCCAAGTTACCGTCACTTCCGACAGATAGCGTAGCTGCAGGACAGTTTCGAAATGGCGCCTATAGGTGATGTACTTTACAAGCAACGTGCCGTCATTGAATTTCTCAGTGCAGAAAAAGAAACTGTGGGGAATAATCACAAACGCTTGTGCAAAGTCGGGTGAGGTCATTAGAAAGCCGTTCGGCGGAGCTCCACTATTTGCAGCGGTCAGGGAGACCATCCACGGCTCTCACGTCTGACATACAGCTTGCTGATGTCATTTGCGAGGACAGACGAATTACGACTGGACAGTTGGCGCCGCATCTGTCAATCAGTAAAGGGAGTTCACACAGTGAAGCACTGGCTCCGCCAACAGGACAAGGACTGGTACCAATAGGGCGTACACGCCCTTGTTTCACACTGGAGGAAGGTCGTAGAACAGGATGGAGATTGCGTGGAAAAATAGGGTGTGTAGATAAAACACCATTCTTTCGTGTGTGTAATTCTCATTATGTTCAATAAAGAATTGTTGATGCAGTGCATTACTTTCTGGGCAACGCTCGTAATTCGATATATGACATATGCTAAGAAATATGTAGGGCCTACACTCGATAGTATTCCTTGTTCTCCTAATGTTCGAATATCGGATGACAAGATGATATCATTTTAAGCACAATGCAGTGTCGTCTCATTTCACAATCATGTCAAGCGCAAGGCTTGATAATGCTTAACGTGCGGGGATTATTGGAACGTTATGGCCCGTGAGAAGTCTTAACTTTACAACTCCAGTAGAAGTTTTCTTGAAGCGACGTCTAAAGCGAACCTCGAAAATAAGGCAAACTGGAAGTTAAGGAAAGTATGGTGTCGTGCCAAGAGCGATGTGCCAAACCAATGTTCGTACCTCGCAATTCATCAGAAAAGAGAAGATAGTCGCTGCAAGCCGCATTGACAAATGAATGACACCGGTGTAGCCACGCCCTACACGTTTTGCTACGCCGCCGCATCGACTGTTCTATTTACGGCCGAGCACAGGACCACTCGGCCCAGCCCACAATCGTCGAATAAGAGAACAGAATCGTCTTCTAGTATGCCAGCAGTATGATCAAGGTATTACTCTACAACCACTGCATGTTGCTAGTATACTTCCCATCTGAATGGAAGATAATTCGGGTTATACTGTTGTCTAAACCAGGTAAGGAGGTCACACATCTTGTCAATTACCGACCAATTAGCCTGCTGTCAGCACTGTCCAATGACTCATACACTAGTGAATCAGACAACCTGTCTTGGAAAATGACATTATTCGTCTGGATCAGTTTCCTTTCCAGTCTGAACTATCTTGAGCTGCAGTCGCTCTGCATCCCAGAATATACAGCTTATAATTTAAACGTCTCCAACTAAAATGCAACAATATTCCTGGATGTGGAGAAAGCCTATGATAGAGGCTGGAAGGACAAATTACTGCTAAAGCTCCAGAACCTACGAACTTTACCAAATTAATGAATACCAGTCATTGACAGTGTTCTTCAAGTTCAGAGGATTTTGGTAAAAATCGATGGGCAACTTTCTGGTCTCAAACAGCTTGCTGACAGCATCCCACAGGGGGCAATCCTCTCACCAGTGCTCTCCGTTATATGCGTGAATGAACTCCCGACTTTACCACACGTGGTACTCGCTCAGTTTGCAATGACGCTGCCCTTTTCACCAGTGGCCGACGAGTGACTGCAGTTGTCTAGCCCTTACAATGGCAACTGACCATCACTGAGCGCTGGGTCAATGAAAACTCGATCTCTCTCAATGATGTTCACTCGGAAGCATTCACTGCTACATGACCAGCTGATCCTCAGTCACCGACATATTCCTTGTACCAACCTTATCAAGTATTCAGATTTCATACCAGATACAAAGCTACTGTTTGACATTCACATTCAGAACAAAAATTTTACGGTTCATCGTCCAACTCTACCCTCTACTGGCTAGTACAAACATTCAAGCAAGCACTAAGCTCTCGCCCATACCGATACTCTGTGGATGTTCAGTGTGAGGGATAACCAGTACCTCAGATCTCAAGTCCATTCAAACGCTACAAAACTGCTGCTTCCGTTTTATCGTAGAAGCACCTAGATGGACATCCTGTCTGATCACCTGAATCCATTAATGTCCACTTTGCATTCCGATGGACTTGGGCAATTCCAGCAGGAAAATGTGATATCGCATACGTCGAGAATTACTACAGAGTGGCTCCAGGAACGTTCTTCCGAGATTGAGCACTTCCACTGGCCACCACACTCCCCAGACATGAACATTACTGAGCATATCTGGGATGCCTTGCAATGTGCTGTTCAGAAGTGACCTCCGCCCCCTCGTATTCTTACGGATTTATGGACAGCCCTGCAAGATTCATGGTGTCAGTTCCCTCCAGCACTACTTCAGACATTAGTCAAGTCCATGCCATGTCGTGTTGCGGCACTTCTGCGTGCTCGTGGGGGCCGTACACGATGTTAGGCAGGTGTAACAGTTTCTTTAGCTCTTCAGTCTTCTTCTTCTTCTTTCGCTTGTGCCATTGTCCCGCAGTTTCGCAGGGTAGGTATTGTTACAATCGGATTTGGCAAGGTTAATTTGAAGGGGTGGCCAGATGCCCTTCCTGCCGCCACCCCGTTCCCCTCAGAATGGAATCAGTGCACCCCAGCTTTTTGTGTCTAGTGTAAATCATGAAATAGTGCGAATGTGTTTCAAATGTCTGCGAGTCGTGTAACTGAGGTGGGATGTGGGAACCAGCCCGGTATTCACCTAGTGGGATGTGGAAAGCCGCCTAAAAACCACAACCAGGCTGGCTAGTGCACCAGCCCTCATCGTTAATCTGCGGTGCGGATTCGATCCGGGGCAGGCGCACCCACCTGAGTCCAGGAAGCAGCGCATTACTGCTCTCAGCTAACCTGGCGGGTGTCTTCTTTGGCTCTTCAGTGTAGGTGTTAAAATGGTATTATAGATTTTCATGTCTAAATACCGTGGGAGGAAGCATTGCTTGTAAGAGCTGATAATTAAGTACCGCCTCGTAGCAGTCGCATATTAAGAAATTTATGCTGACCATTTCTCGAGAAGGTGATCATTAATATTTGCTTACTTGTTTGTTTGACCTATGTTTCACTTAAGTGGTATTTGTTAACAGCCCTGCTTAGTCTTCTGAGCTTCGCGGCCTGTTTTTCGGCTGCTGGTGGCTACGGGGACTAGTTTCTGTTAGGCACCACCTTGGTGTTTCTTGGCTGCCTTTGAGGAGCGTCCGCGATTGCGTTAGCGCCCTGGTTCACACTGCTTGCTCATAAATTTTAAGTAGCTATATTACTTAATGTTCTTTATTTAAAGTTTTACTTAAAACTGTATAACTCCTTTGGAATATGTTATATATTTTGGGTAGCTAAGCTTTTTCTAAACTTGCTCAAGCACAAGGTGCTGTCTTGATTATTATTTTATGCGAATATTTCCAAATCATTTAATCATAAGTACTGGTATGAGCCTAAATGGGGATTTTACTTGCCTCGCTTATGGACAGCCTTAATCTACTTTGTTCTTTTGGTACATTTTATGCTGATTTTAGCAGTGTGTTTGCCCTCTTGTGTGTTAAGGGCCTATTTGATTTTAAAAAAATAGTTTTCCGACTCTCTTTGGAAGGTCTTAGTGGCCGTTTCTTAAATTGTCGTTAAGATATTTTCACTGTTGCCGTCTGGGCAGCTTCTGTTTTATAAGGAAATAAGATTTTTTTTAAAAAAGTTTTTGTTTTATGTCTATTGTGGCACGGAGTTTTGTGGCTTGTTGAGGTGAAATCATTTGTTAAAGCCGATTATTGCTGTAAGCAACTATTCACCCTTACCCCGTCACTCATAATTATTTGTGATTATTGCATTTATTTATTTGTGCTATTACGTTGTGGTTGAATAAATATAATCATTCAAACGACAAATGACGTTGCTATCCTGGGTTCACCCTCCCACGGTTTTCTTCTCCTACCCCATCCTGTGTTTTGGGATTTCACACTGAAATGAAACTTTTTAGGTACATTCAATACAGCTGGTTCGATCGTCCTGCTTAAAAGCGTCCGAGCATTCTCTCATTTGCATCTTACGTGCTCACAACATCGTGTTGCAAATGTTACCAAGCGAAAAGTATCCACTGGAAAGAAAATATTGAATTACGTGAATGATCGAAGCCCGTACAGGCGTATTCGGTAGTGCGGCATGCTCCCTTCAGCGACGAGTGCAGGACTTGTCCGACGCCCTGTGGACGTCGTAGAAGACTGTGGAGGCGGCCAGGTCCCAACCCACAACTCAATCATGCTGTCCCACAGACTCAACAGGGATGTTGGTCAGTGTTGCTTTCAACTGGTATCGTGCAAGGGTTTCGCACACCTCCCAACGCTGTCAAGAGGCAGAGATCAGTGCAAAGAAATGCACACTACAGAACAGACAAGCACCATGAAGGAATTATCCGAATGGGACAGTAATCAGTTGATACGATGTGCCTGTGCAAACTAGGAAAGATTACAGATTCAGAAAAAATGGATGATTTATTCAAGAGGGAGAGCAATATAAATTGAGCAAGTCAATAACATGTTGGTTCCCCTCTGGCTCTTACGCAAGCAATTATCTGGCTTGGCATTGATTGATAGAGTTGTTGGATGTCCCGCTGAGGGATACAGTGACAAATTTCGTCCTATTTGCGCGTTATATCGTCAAAATATCGAGCTGGTTAGAGGATCATGCCCACAATTCTCCAAATGTTCTTAGTTGGGGATGCGGCGGCCTTTCTGGTCAAGGTATGATTTGGCAAGCACGAAAACAAGCAATAGAAACTCTCGCAGTATGCAGACGGGCATTATCTTACCGAAATGAAAGCCAAGGATGGCTTGTCATGATGGGGGCGTAGTATATCGTCTACATACCTCTGTGCTGGAAGCGTGCGCGGATGACAACTAAAGGTTCCGGTTATGAAAAGAAATGGCACCCCATATCACCAGTTCTAACTGTCAGGTCGTACGGCGGGCGACAGTCAGTCAGGTTGGTATCCCACTGATGTGTGTGGCGCCTCCAGACGCATCTTGAATGCGGGACTGATCACTGAAGATAATCCTACTCCAGTCAACGAGATACCTGGCTGAAGACATGTCTAGAGATGCCCCAGTCAGCAGTGGGGTACCATTCTGGATTTCACCTATCAAACAGCCCGAGAACCAGGTGTGGTGGTCTGGGTGCCATTTCTTTCATAGCAGGACTCCCTTGCTTGTCATCCACAGCACGCTTAGAGCACAGCGGTTCATCGACGGTATTCTGCGCCCCGTTTTGTTGCTCTTCATAACGAGCCATCCTGGGCATACATCTGAGGAAAGTAATGCTTTTTCATTCGTGCTTGCGAAAGCCTACCTTAGCCAGTAAGCTCGCCAGATCTCTTGCCAGTCAGGAACGTTGGAGCGTTATGGGCAGGGCCCTCCAACCAGCTCGGTATTTTGACCATCTAACGCTTCAAATGGACATAATTTGGCACGATGTCCATCAGAATGACGTCCAGCAGCTCTGTCAGTCAACGCCAAATCGAATAACTGCTCGCACAAGGGAGAGTGATTGACCAATGCGTTACTGGCATGCCCAACTTGTGAAGCCTTTTCTCTTGAATAAATCATCCAGTTTTTCTAAAACTGTAATCATATTCTTTTTTGTACATATACATCAAATCTACCGATTTCCCTACCCTTTGGGTAATTCCTTCAGGGTGTATCTTCTTTTTTCTTCTTCTTGGAGTGTATTTCGGTGTCTACTGACGTAAATCCGACTGTACTTGCGTGGATCCAGCTGAATATGCAGTGTGTCGTCTTAAGAGCCCTTCTCAGAGAGTAAAAGTGACACCAGGAGCACCGCCGTCGAAGAGTGGGAGACGCTTGAATAGCAACGCCTCTGCCACATTATGGGCAGCAAACACAGGAAGATTGATACGTGTTACAGCCCACAGGACTTACCAGCACGACACTGAATGTTAACCAGCAGTAGATTCTGATTGCACAGGTGTTCAAGGATTTGCACTTCCGAACAGCCTGCCTTCGTTTTTGTTATTGTTTTGTTGTGATATCTCAGACTAGTTAGCTTTTTAGCTTCAAAAAATTGTTCATTCACTCCCACTGCTGTAGGAACTGAGCATATACACATTCACAGACACGCACGTAATTTAAAACGCTCCAAGCATTTTATATCAATTAGCCACCTCCTTCCCTTTTTATTTTCCTTTTTTAAGGAGGGATAAGGTAGCGAATCTTTGATTAAATGGATGAATGCACTAGCCTTCCTTCGTGTAGAACTATGCACAAATCATCAAGAACCATCAACAAGCTGCGACGGCAAAAGATAAACGTTACCATTAAGTCAGTAAGATAACAACAAAACTACACCGAAGAGCCAAAGAAATTGGTACACCTGCCTAATATCGTGAAGGGCCCCGTGAGCACGCAGAAGTGCCTCAACACGACGTGGCATGGACTCGAATAATGTCTGAAGTAGTTCAAATGGTTCAAATGGCTCTGAGCGCTATGGGACTTAACATCGGAGGTCATCAGTCCTCTAGAACTTAGAACTACTTAAACCTAACAAACCTAAGGACATCACACACATCCATGCCCGAGGCAGGATTCGAACCTGCGAACGTAGCAGTCGCGCGGTTCCGGACTGCGCGCCTAGAACCGCGAGACCACCGCGGCCGGCGTCTGAAGTAGTGCTGGAGGGAATTGACACCATGAATCCTGCAGGGCTGTCCATAAATCCGTAAGAGTACGAGGAGGTGGAGATCTCTTCTGAACAGCACGTTGCAAGGCATCCCAGATATGCTCAGTAATATTCATGTCTGGGGGAGTTTGGTGGCCAGCGGAAATATTTAAACTCGGAAGAATGTTCCTGGAGCCACTCTGTAGCAATTCTCGGCGTGTGGGGTATCGCATTGTCACATGTCAGAATCGTGTCTGACGTATCAGGGGTCCCATATCACTTCAACTGCACACGCCCCACACCATAACAGAGCCTCCATCAATTTTGAACAGTCCCGAGCTGACATGCAGGGTCCATTGATTAATGAAGTTGTCTCCGTACCCGTAGACATCCACGTCCATCCGCTCGACACAAACTGAAACGAGGCTCGTCCGATCAGACAACATGTTTCCAATCATCAACAGTACACTGTAGGTGTTGACGGCCCCAGTCGAGGCCTAAAGCTTTGTGTCGTAGAGTCATCAAGAGTACCCGAGTGGGCCTTCGACTCTGAAAGCACATATCGATTATGTTTCGTTGAATGGTTCGCACTCTGACACATGTTGATGGCCTAGCATTGAAATCTGCAACAGTTTGCGGGAGGGTTGCACTTCTGTCACGTTGAACAATTCTCTTCAGTCGTCGCTGGTCCCGTTCTTGCAGCATCTATTTCCGGCCGCAGCGATGTCGGAGATTTGATGTTTGACCAGATTCCTGATGTTCACGGTATACTCGTGAAACGCACGTACGGGAAAATCCCCACTTCATCGCTACCTCGGAGAAGCTGTGTCCCATCGCTAGTGCGCCGATTATAACACCACGTTCAAACTCACTCAAATCTTGATAACCTGCCATTGTAGTAGCAGTAACTGATTTAACAACTGCGCCAGGCACTTGCAGTGTTATATAGGCGTTGCCGACCGCAACGCCGTATTCTACCTATTTACATATCTATGTATTTGAATAAACACGGCTATATCAGTTTCTTTGGCGCTTCAGTGTAAATCTCCCCTTCATACGTCTTTAATAAGGAGATAGGACACTTCTGTTGACGACAAAAGAAATCATTATCGGTTTATTCTTAAATTACGTCTAGAGAGATTGACTTGTCAATATCTTAATGAGACGCATGCTCCAAAGATACAACACGTTCGACGAATAATCTGAATTAGCAGAGAAGTAGCCTTAATTTTGGCGCTGAAGTAAAGACATGAGTTGGTATTATAGACAAAGGTAGCGAGAAAGAATCTTGATAATTCGCAGTCGAGGGCAATGTTATGCAGAATATAAACGTTGTTTAAATGAAAACGATGTAAATGTGACACTCTCGCTCATTGATACTGCGTATCTAAATTAAGACTTCCAGGAGCCACTACCTGTATATATCAAACAGAACTGTCCACCATTACTAAAATGTCAGTACTTAATGTTGTAATTCGACATTCTACCCACTTCTTGACTCACAACACGTAGACGCATAGGAAGTCTTACTTAGTTACGACGGATGTAATTTAAGTTAGAAATTAAAGTTCAGTCGACCGCGTGATCGTCAGAGATGAATATCTTATTCGATTGGACAAGACAGGAGAGTGATTAATGCTGTCTCTGATCGTGATGCACAGTTATTTAGGAAAAAGAAGTTAGTGCCTTATAATATTATACTCCTCAGCGGAAATCATTCAGAATAATTAATGGCTCCAAAACAAATGCCTTCAAGAACGGATTATAAGAGATGACATGGGATGAAATTTATAATAAACCAAAGGCCGACATAAAATTTAATCTATTCAATGATAAATTCATGTCATTATTTGAAAATACCGTTCCGCCCAAGTTAATCAGAATGGGCACTAAACAGTCACGGATCAATAGAGGAACTGAAGTATCCTGTGAAAGGAAAACGGAAACATATCTGTTGTCAAGAACAAGTACACATCCTGCAGTAGTTGCACACTACGTAAACTACTAAAATTGTTAAGAAAAGTTTTTAAAAATCAAGGAACATGCACACTATGTCAGAAATCAGTAAGTCCAACAACTGACTTAAGGCTATATGGAATGTACTGAAACGAGAGACAGGATAACCAGCCACAGAATATGGTTATATCGCTATTGAATTGCATGGAGGTGTTATAAATGATGACTCACAAGTAGCAAATATATTTAGTAATCATTTCTTAAATACAGCAGAAAATATGAGAACAAACAGTTCAAGGGAAAAGTAACAGCAGTGCGTTGGGAAGGCAACTCTCATAAAATTCAGTCATATGAGTGTATCACCAACTTCTTCTTAAATTAGAAAATTATATAGTCTCTCAACAATAAACGCTCATCTTGATTTGATGGTGTTTTTAATACAGTACTAAAGGCTTGTCCCATATAAACAACAGTCTTGTCTGAAATATCTAATCCATCACCAACTCGAGCCATTTTTCCAGAGAGACTGAAATATGCTGTTGTTAAAATCCCCTATAAAAAGATAATAGAAGGGATGTCAATAACTAACAACGTGTTTCACTACTGGAATTATTTTCCAAAATTTTTGAGAAAGTGATGTATTCTAGAATAGTATCTCACCCTAGCAACAACTATATCCTCAGTAAATCACAGTTTCGATTTCAGAAGACTTGCTTTACTGAGAGCGCCATTTACATGTTCACTAGTCAATTTTTACAAGCATTCAACAACAAAATAGCGCCGGTTGGTATTTTCTGTAACTTATCTGAGGCATTTAGTAGTGTGTATCACAGTATTCTCCTACATAAGCTGAAGTTTTATGGGATGGGTGGTATAGCCAACCAATGGATCATGTCATACGTAATCAAAAGAATGCAGAAAGTTGTACTCAGTAATTCAAGCAATGTAGTCTGGGAAAATTATTCTGACATGGAGTAATCACATATGGGGTTCCGCTGCGCTCAATCTTAGGTCTGTTTTTGTTCTTCAGATAATTATGTGAACGATCTTTTGTCTAATATACAATGTGCACAATTAATTCTTTTTGTGCATGGCAATAGTATTGTAGTCAATCCAAACATACGTATAGCAACAGAAGAAATGGTAAACGATGTTCTCGAAAATATCGTTGACTGGTTCACTGCGAATGGTATCATCATCAGTTTTAAAATGGCACAACATATTCAATTCTGCACGTCTAGGGGTACAACACAAGTGATAAGTGTTGTGCATGGCGAGGAAGTAATAAATAGGGTGGAAATTCTTAGGAATACATATTGGTGAGAACAACTGCAAATAGCATATTTTGAAACTCCTAAAACAAATTCGTTAAGCCATATTTGCACTTCGAATCACTGCAAATATTATGGAGAGATAAATTAGTAAGTTAACATATTTTGCATATTTTCATTCAATAATATCATATGAAATAAAGTTCTGGGTTAACCCATATTTAAGAGAGAAAGTCTTCATTGCTCCAAAACGTGTTTTAAGAATAATATGTGGTGCTCCCGCATGATCAGCTTGTAGATGTCTATTTAAGGAGTTAGTTCTTTTAACTATTGCTTCACCTAGTATTTATTCCCTCCTGAAGTTTGTTGTAAATAATCCACAGCAATTCAAAAGGAACAATGATGCATATAATTGCAATAACAGAAGAAAAAATGGCATACATTACGACCCATTGAGACTGTCTTTGGCACAAAAAGAGGGTACACGGTGCTGCAACCAAAAAAAAGTCTGATTTTCAGCAAAGTAAAGTTGAAAAAGAAATTGAAAAAGTTTCTCCTTGAGAACGCCTTTTCCGAAGAAGAATTTCTATTATTTAATGCGTAATAGGTGGTGGGTGAGAATTACTAACTCAAATGTGTATGTCTCACTTTTTTTAATAACACTTGTAAATAATCAGCATGTAGGCATATTTGCAAATTAATTTGTGACATGAATATAGAATGAGTCGTTCCACATCATTATGATTTATCGTGCAAATCATTCCTCGGATATGAAACAAACAACCATACAAATTAACTTTTAGCACACGCAAAGCCGTCTGGGGAATTTTACTCGCAATTATTGGAGGGATTCCAGAAACGCTCGGTTAAATTCGGATTAGGCAAAAGTGATCGTCACTGTTTGAAATTCTCCAGGATATCCCATAAATTATGTCCGTTGTGTTTCAGAGCATGATCTGATGCACTTTCCAGCTAGAATATCCGATCCTCTGGGTGTATGTGAAACTGACAAGGAAACGAGACTCATCACAAACAGATCATAATGGTCAACATCAACTTGGGATATCCAAGGAGATGGATAAACACAATAAATCACAAAATAACGTCCTAAATATGTACAAAATAACAAAGAGGCCATTTGCCTCAGAGCATAATATATTCTTTACAAGCATTTAGCTTAAGAATCATGAAAAAAAATTGTATATTTGTAAGAGTCCTGCAGACACTGTAAGATTTTAGGTAGATTATGTATAGAGATTTCTAAATCAAGTTTTGAACTGAAAACGTTTCCAGGGAAAGATGTGGACTCCGCCCATAATTTATTGGTTATGATATGCAGATGAAAAATGAACAGATTGCAGAAAGGTAGAAAATTTAGGACACGTCACCTGGGTAAATTGAAGGTACCAGAGGTAGTTGAGAGTTTCAAAGGGAGCATTAGGCAGCGACTGGTTGCAACAGGGGAAAGGAAAACAATAGTGGATGAACGGGTAATTTTGAGAGATGAAACAGTGACAGCAGTAGATAATCATATAGGTAAACAGAGAAAGCCAATACAAATCCTTGAATAACACACGAGGTACTGAATTTAATCGACGAAAGGAGAAAATATAAAATGCCGACAAAAGTGAATACAGTCGTATAAAAGAATTATATAGACAGAAAGTGCAAAATGATTAAGCAGGTATGGCTAGAGAACAGTTCCAAGACTGGAGTAAGATACAAGCCGTCTATAGGAAAATGAAAGAGACCTTTGGACAAAAGAGAAGCTATACGAAACTTCCTGGCAGATTAAAACTGTGTGCCCGACCGAGACTCGAACTCGGGACCTTTGCCTTTCGCGGGCAAGTGCTCTACCAACTGAGCTACCGAAGCACGAATCACCTGCAAGGTTCGCAGGAGAGCTTCTGTAAAGTTTGGAAGGTAGGAGACGAGATACTGGCAGAAGTAAAGCTGTGAGACCGGGCGTGATTCGTGCTTCGGTAGCTCAATTGGTAGAGCACTTGCCCGCAAAAGGCAAAGGTCCCGAGTTCGAGTCTCGGTCGGGCACACAGTTTTAATCTGCCAGGGAGTTTCATATCAGCGCACACTCCGCTGCAGAGTGAAAATCTCATTCTGGAGTAGCTATACGATTATCAAGAGCTCATACGGCAAGACAGTACCAGACAAAGACGAGAAACGTAAAATATCGTAGAAATATACAGAATGTCTATACAAGGGAAATGAACTCGAAGACAATATCCTATAAACATACGAGAAACTAAATTAAAATGAAATGGGAGATACAATTTTTACTTACTTCCTCTTTCAAGATTATGCTATTAGCCAGTTCCGAATTCAGTTATCCTGCCATCTCTTCACAGGTCGACCAACATCACATCTTCCTGTAAGATGATACATTATATAAGGGCAAGTTTCGGAATTCTATTGTCCTCCGTCCTAAAAAGTGGTTTACCCAATTTCTCTTGTTTACAGAAATTCTGTCATTCAGCGCGAATATATTTGATTGCTGTCTTTTCTCTTCATTGCATCTTTTGCCTTTTGAAGAGTACCTTTCACCGGTCTGAGGAACCCTATTTAAGACGATTGTATTTTGTTTCGAAAATTTGTTACATTCACACCTCGTTTCGCTTCCGTACGTCAATGTGGCACAGTTATTGTCTTATAAAATTTAAAGTGAGTCTCTTCCATCACCTTCCCCTTCAACGTTCGCGAGAAGAACTTAACAGTGCACTGAAACAGCTACGTAAAAACTCTGGTCCTTAGTGTAGTCTACTAGTATCAAACATAGGTTTTAATTTGAGGAAGAAATTTCTGAGAATGTACATGTGGAGTTCAGCACTGTATGGCAATGAGACATTGAGTGTGGGAAAAGTGGAACAGAAGAGTATAGAAGTATCTGAGATGTGGTGGTACAGAAAAATGTTTGGAATTAGGTGGACTGATAAGGTAAGAATGAAGAGGTTTTTCGCGCAATCGGCGTGGAAAAGAATAAATGGAAAACACTAGCAAGAAGAAGGAACAGGATGATGGGACATCTGTTAAGACATCAGGGAATGGCTTCCATGGTTCTGGAGGAAGCTGTAAACGGTAAAAAATATATAGGAAGACAGAGATTGGGAAATATCGAGCAAAAAATTGAGGACGTAGGTTGCCAGTGCTGATCTGAGATGAAGAGGTTGGCACAGGAGAGAAATTCTGGCGGGCCACATCAAACCAGTCGAAAGACAGATGACTCAAAATAAATAAATAAAATAAAATAAAATAAAAAAGCCATAAAGTGCGTGCATGGAAGCCGAGAGGTCGCGGGATCGAATCTCGGTCGGGCTGCTGATTTTTCATTCATCGTACTAACGTAACCTCCACCTCTCAACGACGTAAGGCGTCGCCAGAAATAACACGTGGTGCGATTTTCCACGTTGAACTATAGGTGCCTCTCTTTCCGGTTGGAAAGCTTTCGTGGGGGATGGCTTCCATCACCTAATCCTGCAAGGCATGGTGTGAACACACTGCTCATCTTGATTTTGACACATTTTTAGAAAAGCATTTTGAAGCAGTTGATGATTATTAATTACGACGTCTATTAAGATATATCGCTAACTCTTTTAATACGTGACTCACACAAAATCCTATTTCAGTTTCGTAATCCTCTGATCAAACGGAATCGTTTGGTATACATGACAGTAACTTTCTATTTGACTTTTATTTTGACATTTTTCTACTGACTTTCATTTTTGTTGTTTTTAGCCCTTCCAACCCCTTTCAATCTCGTAGAACACAAGTAGCTTCATTGGGTATTGTTTACATGTGCAGTCCATTTAGTGCTGTGAGTAAAGTTTTGCCTTAGAATAATTGAGTTCAATTCCAGGTGTAGGTGTAACTTTTTTTTTATTTGGTATACTGAACGATATAGTGTCTGGCTTCTTAATCGTTACACAGCACGTAAAGAGCACGAAATTAGTTAATGCTGTCGCACAAATGAGAGTACAGTCGTTTCTTACTGTTCCACTTTTAAGACGTATTTTGCCTTTAGTGTTTATTCTGTTGTCTTCCACGCGCTATAACCCGCCCTGCTCTCCTGACTTTCATTTTTGTTGTTTTTAGCCCTTCCAACCCCTTTCAATCTCGTAGAACACAAGTAGCTTCATTGGGTATTGTTTACATGTGCAGTCCATTTAGTGCTGTGAGTAAAGTTTTGCCTTAGAATAATTGAGTTCAATTCCAGGTGTAGGTGTAACTTTTTTTTTATTTGGTATACTGAACGATATAGTGTCTGGCTTCTTAATCGTTACACAGCACGTAAAGAGCACGAAATTAGTTAATGCTGTCGCACAAATGAGAGTACAGTCGTTTCTTACTGTTCCACTTTTAAGACGTATTTTGCCTTTAGTGTTTACTCTGTTGTCTTCCACGCGCTATAACCCGCCCTGCTCTCCTGACTTTCATTTTTGTTGTTTTTAGCCCTTCCAACCCCTTTCAATCTCGTAGAACACAAGTAGCTTCATTGGGTATTGTTTACATGTGCAGTCCATTTAGTGCTGTGAGTAAAGTTTTGCCTTAGAATAATTGAGTTCAATTCCAGGTGTAGGTGTAACTTTTTTTTTATTTGGTATACTGAACGATATAGTGTCTGGCTTCTTAATCGTTACACAGCACGTAAAGAGCACGAAATTAGTTAATGCTGTCGCACAAATGAGAGTACAGTCGTTTCTTACTGTTCCACTTTTAAGACGTATTTTGCCTTTAGTGCGTTGTACATAACCATGCAAATCACGTCATCTAAGTATACTGTCTTGCACTACTTGATCGACTATTTTCGAACGCAGTTTCCGCTGTACGTTCCTGCTATTATGTCAGTCGATTAGTGTCAGCTACCAGACTTACCACATTCATGTCCATTACGTTTCTTTAGGACTCTGTTATTATTTTTATCATCCTCTTCATCGTCATCATATAACGACTAATTACATTAATTCAGCTTTCAGTTAACTGGCCGTTCTTACTGAAGACAGTACGTATGCTTAAGAACTCCACGCTAATAAGGTTTGTAGTTATTTCTACCCTATAGAATATAAAGTACTTAATTTCAATTGGTTGTTAATCCTCATGCATATTTTTGACGTGTTAGATCAATAATTGTTAGTTCAACATTTAAAAAGTTGTAGTTATATGGTATGTATCGTTTCAGAAACAGTGTACTATTAGCAGTACTGGGCATATCAAAGTTCTAAACCCAGAAGTGGACTCCCTAAATCGCTTCAGGAAATTGCCAGGATGATCCTTTGAAAGGGCAAGGTCGATTTCCTTCCCCATTCTTGAAACATTCAAACTTCTGCTTCGTCTCATATGATGTCGATGACGACGGGATGTTAAACTCTAATAATGCTAATCTTCCTTCCTTATTCGTTTGCCGCCAGCGATTCTGTGCGGATCTCGCATGACATCCTTCAAATTCCATCCATGGAAACTTCACTCAGTTTTTTTATTACGCTGAGGTACCGTGCCTGCTCGCTAACTGGGCAGCACAGATAAACAGTACCGAAAAAAGATACTTGCTGTACAAGTGATTACACTGTTGCCAAACTGTCAGTCTTCTATGTCCGTTTTTTTACCGACAATATATATGGGACGAAATTTTGTCAAACATATTCTTGGACTTCGGAGTAGGTATTAAAATCCATGGAGAAGAAATAAAAACTTTGAGGTTCGCCGATGACATTGTAATTCTGTCAGAGACAGCAAAGGACTTGGAAGAGCAGCTGAACGGAATGGACAGTGTCTTGAAAGGAGGGTATAAGGTGAACATCAACAAAAGCAAAACACGGATAATGGAATGTAGTCGAATTAAACTGGGTGATGCTGAGGGAATTAGATTAGAAAATGATACACTTAAAGTAGTAAAGGAGTTTTGCTATTTGGGGAGCAAAATAACTGATGATGGTCGAAGTAGAGAGGATATAAAATGTAGACTGGCAATGGCAAGGAAAGCGTTTCTGAAGAAGAAAAATTTGTTAACATCGAGTATAGATTTAAATGTCAGGAAGTCGTTTCTGAAAGTATTTGTATGGAGTGTAGCCATGTATGGAAGTGAAATATGGACGATAAATAGTTTAGACAAGAAGAGAATAGAAGCTTTCGAAATGTGGTGCTACAGGAGAATGCTTAAGATTAGATGGGTAGATCACATAACTAATGAGGAGGTATTGAACAGAATTGGGGAGAAGAGGAGCTTGTGGCACAACTTGACTAGAAGAAGGGATCGGTTGGTAGGACACGCTCTGAAACATGGAGGGATCACCAATTTAGTATTGGAGGGCAGTGCGGAGGGTAAAAGTCGTAGAGGGAGACCAAGAGATGAATACACTAAGCAGATTCAGAAGGATGTAGGCTGCAGTACGTACTGGGAGATGAAGAAGCTTGCGCAGGATAGAGTAGCATAGAGAGCTGCATCAAACCAGTCTCAGGACTGAAGACTAGAATAACAACAACAACATTCTTGGACTGTTGGCACGCAAGGAATGGCGCTGTAGCGTCCGAGTGCGCGAATTTTTGTTCGTTCTTTATAACGGAACTGTGGCTCTGAAACCCTGGACAACTGACGTCGACGAGATAACGCCTTAGACCTTCTGGTGAAAAATAGACCCGAACTTTTCGACTCACCGGAGAACAGGGACTCAGTGGTCGTAAGTCCATTACAGCATCACTGAATAGATATACTGAGAAAGACAGAAAACGCTTTCTGTTTAGCAAGAGAGACAAGAAATGGATTTCGGATTATCTGACCGGATATCATGAAAATTTCATATCTAGCACTGAGACTGGTGAGCATCAATGGACAAAAAATTGAAAACCATCGTACAATATGCTGCAGACACGTAATTTTTTTTTTTTTTTTACTACGTCCTGAGAAAAAATTGTGAGGGATAGAAAAGATCCACTGTGGTTCGACAACCGCATTAGGAAGCTGCTACGAAAGCAAATAGGGCTTCACGGCAAATTTAAACGTAGCCAAAGCCACACGGATAAAAAAAAAATCAAACGATGCCAAAATTAGGATAAGAAAGGCTAAGAGTGAAGTGTTAACGAATATGAAAGTAAAGCTCTAGCTACCGGTTGGCACAAAATCATAAGAAGTTCTGATCTTATTTTAAATCGGTAGATTGATCGACGCCATCTCTCCAGGCACACTGTGACAACAATGGCACTGAAACAGAAAATGACACAGAAAAGGCCGAAATACTAAACGTCTTTTTCCAAAACTATTCCACGGCGAAAGATAGTAGTATATTTCCTGCTTTGAATCGTGGCACGAACGACACAAAGACACGCATGGAAGTGAGTGAACAACGGATAGAAATCGCTCAACAGACGTAAGGCCACTAGATCTGACGGGATACCATCTCGATTCTACACAAAGTATGAGAAAGAACTTGAAGCGAAATGCAGGAGGACATGTAGTAGTAGATCGAAGCTTGGAGCATGGTATGGGAATTGACATTCAACATAAAGAAGTGTAACGTACTGCGAATACATAGATAGAACGACGCGTTACTGTATGATTACAAAATTGAAGAACAATCACTGGAAGCAGTTACTTTCATAAAATATCTTGGAGTATGCGTACATTTCGATTTGAAATGCAACGACCACATAAAATCAATCGCGAGTAAGGCAGATGCCAGACGGTGGTTCGTTGGAAGAAACCTCAGGAAATAGAGCCCTTTAACAAAGGAAGTATCCTACAACAACATCGTTCGACCAGTACTAGAAAACCGCTCGTCAGTATGGGATGCGTACAATATAGTATTGACAGATGAAATAAAGAAGATCCAAAGAAGAGCAACACGTTTCGTTAGAGGTTCATTTAGGAGTCGCGAAAGCGTCCTGGAGATTCTCAGCCAATTACAGTGTCAGACACTGCAAGAGAAATGATCTACTCGGCGTTATTGTCTACTGTTCAAGTTCCGAGAGCGTACATTCCTAAAAGAGTCAACCAATATATTGCTTCCCCATACGTATATCTCAGTAAAAGGCCATCAAGATAAAATTAAAGAGATTCGAGGCCACGCGGAGGCTTACCAACAATCGTTCTTTCGCAAAGCATACGCGAGTGGATCAGGAAAAGGGGGCGGTGATGGTGGTACACAAAGTACCCTCCGCTCCACACCTTAAGCCGGCTTGCGGAGTGTAGACGCAGATGTAAATATACACAGATGTTCAGTGTTTGAGGATCTGCTGATGGCTACTAGAGATGGGCAAAGTCGTTCATCCTTGGGAACTAGTTAACTGGTGATCGCCCGTTTTTGGGAACCGTTCATTTTTACTCGTTCAACGCTCATTGTGCTTGGTATGTGGTTCTTATGAAAAATTGAAAATTAGAAGAATAAGTGACTGAAGATGGAAGGCGCCAAGAGGGGGCACTTGCCTCCACTCTGGAGTACAGACTTTTTATTCATAACAGAATTCTCACACATCTGTAATTTTCGTGATTCTGCAAAACATCTCGTTTAGGCCACTGTAGCGTTATGTGGCTAATCGCAGTGAAGTAATATAAGGTGGCGCACGAAAAACCGACGCCGAGTACTGGCTCCTCGCCAATTACGCTACGAGCAGAATAATTAAGCAGTGAAGAAATAACAAATAAGCTAATGCAAACAGCTTCGAGACAATAGATGACGATTGGTAAGCGACAATGAGCGGTCTAGCACTCGGGGCCGATTTTTCCACTGTACCACTGAAATAATATTGTAGGAGTTATCATATTCTCTTTACAAAATGTGACACCATACACTCGATTACGGTTGTTAGTCGGTCTGCCTTCCATAACAATGAACATGCCCTCTTACCTTGGATCAAAAAAAGACGGAAAATGGCCACTCGTATGTGCCGTGCCGACATCCTTTGCATATGTAATAACAAAAAACTTGCCTTTTTACAAATATTTCTTCTGTTGTTTATCGAAATAGTGAAGTAAGCTGATACGCGGTTTTGTTACCTGAAAAGAGCCCGCCCGGTTAGCCGTGCGGTCTAGGGCACGGCTTTCCGGATTGGGTAGGAGCGCCTGGTCCCCGGCACGAATCCGCCCGGCGAACTTGTGTCGAGGTCCAGTGAGTCGACCAGTCTGTGGATGGTTTTTAGGCGGTTTTCCATTTGCCTCGGTGAATGCGGGTTGGTTCGCCTTATTCCGCCTCAGCTACACTATGTCGGCGATCGCTGCGCAAACAAGTTCTCCACGTACGCGTACACCACTATTACTCTACGACGCAAACATAGAGGTTACACTCGTCTGGTGTGAGACGTTCTCTGGGGTGAGGGGGCTGGGGTGTCCACCGGGGAACGAACCGCACAATAACCCTGAAAGTGTGGTTCGGTGGGGGGCGGCGGAGGGATGAAGTGGACTGCGGTAGTCGTCGTGGGGTTGTGGACCACTGAGGCTGCGGCGTGGACGATACCTCTCCATCATTTCTAGGCCCCCAGTTAACATACAACGCAAGACCTGAAAAGATGTATTTATTACGTACCACGTAATTTTATGTAGTTTACGTAATTATAAAATACATTTTAATTACATCTACATCTACATGATTACTCTGCAATTCACATTTAAGTGCTTGGCAGAGGGTTAATCGAACCACAATCATACTATCTCTCTACCATTCCACTCCCGAACAGCGCGCGGGAAAAACGAACACCTAAACCTTTCTGTTCAAGCTCTGATTTCTCTTATTTTATTTTGACGATCATTCCTACCTATGTAGGTTGAGCTCAACAAAATATTTTCGCATTCGGAAGAGAAAGTTGGTGACTGAAATTTCGTAAATAGATCTCGCCGCGACGAAAAACGTCATTGCTTTAATGACTTCCATCCCAACTCGCGTATCATATCTGCCACACTCTCTACCCTATTACGTGATAATACAAAACGAGCTGCCATTTTTTGCACCCTTTCGATGTCCTCCGTCAATCCCACCTGGTAAGGATCCCACACCGCGCAGTAATATTCTAACGGAGGACGAACGAGTGTAGTGTAAACTGTCTCTTTAGTGGACTTGTTGTATCTTCTAAGTGTCCTGCCAATGAAACGCAACCTTTGACTCGCCTTCCCTACAATATTATCTATGTGGTCTTTCCAACTGAAGTTGTTCGTAATTTTAACACCCAGGTACTTAGTTGAATTGACAGCCTTGAGAACTGTACTATTTATCGAGTAATCGAATTCCAACGGATTTCTTTTGGAACTCATGTGGATCACCTCACACTTTTCGTTATTTAGCGTCAACTGCCACCTGCCACACCATACAGTAATCTTTTCTAAATCGCTTTGCAACTGATACTGGTCTTCGGATGACCTTACTAGACGGTAAATTACAGCATCATCTGCGAACAACCTAAGAGAACTGCTCAGATGGTCACCCAGGCCATTTATATAGATCAGGAACAGAAGAGGTCCCAGGACGCTTCCCTGGGGAACACCTGATATCACTTCAATTTTACTCGATGCCGTCTATTACTACGAACTGCGACCTTCCTGACAGGAAATCACGAATCCAGTCGCAGAACTGAGGCGATACCCCATAGGCCCGCAGCTTGATTAGAAGTCGCTTGTGATGAATTGTGTCAAAAGCTTTCCGGAAATCTAGAAATACGGAATCAACTTGAGATCCCCTGTCGATAGCGGCCATTACTTCATGCGAATAAAGAGCTAGCTGCGTTGCACAAGAACGATGTTTTCTGAAACCATGCTGATTACGTATCAATAGATCGTTCCCTTCGAGGTTGTGAACGCTGAATAGAATACGAAAAGAACCAGAAGTTCACAGTTCAAATAAGGTTTGAAACAGATCTAGAATGGACGTGCGAAGCGAACGAAACGAACAACAACAACAACTCGATACTAAACTAACAATGAGCAGTCGGCAGTGGAACTGCGACGAGTGGCCACGCGAAGAAGGACGAGGCCGGCCGAGCGAGACCGAGACGGAGACAGACGGGAACAGGACCGAGGCTGGAACGAGACCGGCCGTCGTGCCCTTCGGGAACTAGACACCGTTTCCCGTTCCCGGGAACTTCAAGTAGAAAGCCGCGACCGAAGTGAACTATGAAAGACCTTTCCTTAGAATTCGTTCCTCGCACGTTCCGTTCATCTTGGTGAACCGTTCCTTTGGACCCGTTAGTTCGAGAACGACCCACTCTAATGTGTAGTCGCGTTTGTAAACTAACCTAACAATACACTGCAGGCTGATTTCAAGCTCGACCGCTTGTGTTCGTCACCCTTCGCCCCGGCGCACTCAGAGTCTCCAGCAGAAGGGTGTGACGGCGACGCCGACAGCTGGGGGCCGCGTTACCTAGGAGACGAGGCACACGCTGCGGTGCACACGTAGTCCAGCGGCTGGGCGAGCAGCGCGTGCGGGTACGCACGTTCACGTGCGCCACACGAGACGTCCGCGACGCCTTGACCCACACAGCGCCAGCGGCGGCTGCAGCTGTTCCCCACCCCGGGCGCGGGGAGTCCGGGAGAAACAGCACGTAGGCTCGCTCACCTGCTAAAAGTAAACATTGCCTTACAAGAAAGTGCGTGCAGTAATCCGTGGCGATCTGCCCGTGTAAACATAGCTGTGGTTGACGACTTTCTCCTGATGCTGCAAATTCTACTCCACCTAATTGCACATCATTGTTTTTGCAATAGTGTCTGCACATTATCGTCCGCCAATCAGGGTGAACACAACCCATTGTTTTCACAATCATTCATTTCTTTCACAGTTTTAATCGTCACTTCGAATAAAAGGAGTTACATAATAAATTTTTTCCTGCAACATCGTGGCATATTTATACCGTCTGCTACACTGGGTCTCCAACCTGGGACCTTTACCTTTCGTGGGCAACTACTCTACTGGTATTTTTTGACGTATTTTCTTTCTGTCTGTTTGTTCATCGTTTTTCTTGTACAGTTCTGTGGGGGCGTTACATGTTTAACCTCCCCCTTCAGCATGGTATTAACTTCTGTATCCTTTTTTAATGTAAAACATTATTTTTGAAATCAATGTTTTATCATTCTAATGAAAGACGTTATACTATCATTTACCTTGCACATGGCATCAGCGTCTAGGTATCCGCGTCCATTGAAAATCTTTTTTAGTATACTAAGACATAAGCATGATGTTGACTTTTTAGTTTCATCATTTTTTATTATGTTCACTCAGAAAAAAATTGTTCACTAACTTTACATAAGACATTATAGAGTATCAAGTTTTAACACAAGTCAGCCGGCCGGAGTGGTCGAGCGATTCTAGGCTCTACAGTCTGGAACCGCGCGACCGCTACGGTCGCAGGTTCGAATCCTGCCTCTGGCATGTATCTATGTGATGTCCTTAGGTTAGTTAGGTTTAAGTAGTTCTAAGTTCTACGAGACTGCTGACCTCAGAAGTTAAGTCCCATAGTGCTCAGAGCCATTTTTAACACAATTCGGAAACACTTTCATACGTATACATGAAATGTTCTGTACAAAAGAATGACACAATGAAAATTTGTGCCGGACCGGGATTCGAACCCATACTTCCCGCTTATCGCGAGCGGTCGCCTTACCATTTTTTTTGTTGAGTTTGTGCGTTGTACACACATCAAAAAAAGTTTTGCATCAGCTCGGATCCGAGAGTTCCGGAACCTGTACAGAAAATTGGAATAGAGATCAACGTAAACATCATTTCCGCTATTTTTATTGCTCATGAAAACCACACGTTGCGTGTTGTACCACCATACAGCGAGACCTTCAGAGGTGTGGTCCAGGTTGTTGTACACACTGGTACCTCTAATACCCAATAGGACGTCCTCTTGCAGTGATGCATGCCTGTCGTGACATGCTATCCACAAGTTCATCAAGGCACTGGTTGATCCAGATTGTCCCACTCCTCAACGACGATTCGGCGTAGATCCCTCAGAGTGGTTGGCGGGACACGTCGTCCATAAACAGCCGCTTTCAATCTATCCCACACTTCTCCAATAGGTTTCATGCCTGGAGAACATGCTGGCCACTCTAGTCGAGCGATGTCGTTATCCTGAAGGAGGTCATTCACAAGATGTGCACGATGGGGGCACGAATTGTCACCCACGAAGACGAATGCCCCGCCAATATGCTGCCGATATGGTTGCAATATCGGTCGGGGGATGGCATTCACGAATCGTACAGCCGCTACGGCGCCTTCCATGACCACCAGCGGCGTACGTCGGCCCTACATAATGCCACCCCAAAACAGCAGGCAACCTCCACCTAGCTGCACTCGCTGGACAGTGTGTCTAAGGTGTTCAGCCTTACCGGGTTGCCTCCAAACACGTCTCTGACGATTGTCTGGTTGAAGGCATATGCAACACTGATCGGCGAACAGAACGTGATGCCAATCCTGAGCGGTCCATTCGGCATCTTGTTGGGTCCATCTGTACCGCGCTGCGTGGTGTCGTGGTTGCAAAGAGGGCCCTCTCCTTGGACGTCGGGAGTGAAGTTGCGCATCATGCAGCCTATTGCGCACAGTTTGAGTCGTATCACGACGTCCTGTGGCTGCACGAAAAGCATTATTCAATATGGTGGCGTTGCTGTCAGGGTTCCTCCGAGCCATAGTCCGTAGCTAGCGGTCATCCACTGCAGTAGCAGCCCTTGGGCGGCCTGACTGAGGCATGTCATCGACAGTTCCTTCAGGAGTTCTGGGAACCGCGGTGATGCAAAACTTTTTTCGATGTGTGTATTTGGTAGTAGCGGACGTCACATGGCATCCATTGAAGTTCGTTGTTGATCCTTTCAGTCAGCTTTTTTATTACAGAGACCAGCCAGGTCTTTGTCCGAGCACGCTGAGCTACCGTGTAGGCAACACCATTAGGCTATCCGAGCACAATTCACAGCCACATCCAAACTTCCATATGTCGTGAACCATGTGCCCACAACCTGTACGCGTACATCCATTATCTATATTTCCGTACAGGCGAGACATTTTGCTTGAAACTTGCTTGCCCGGTGTCGGCGGATAAATACAATACTGCAGTGGCTGTGTTGTAGAGATATGGTTGCCGACATATGGAAATTTGGGTCTGGTACGACGCCCACGAGAAACACGTGCCGTGGTGCGTACAACACAGCACGTGCCAACACAAGTCTTAACACGAGTGCCAGCAGCCGTCTCCGGCGTGGAGCGAGTAACTGTTTCATACGAGTGTAATAATTCTTGACTGCATGTTGAAATGCTTGCAAGTCCTCGACTGCACACGACGAAATTAAGACCTTTAGTGGATACTTCTCCAATTAGAAATTGAATTCTCTGGGCCTTGCATGGAACCGAGCTTTCGCAAAGTGTGTCGAACAAGCCGACTAGTGTGACATCACCAATTCGTTTCCGAGCCCGTATATCTCGTTGGCCTTGGTCTGGCCTTCACTCGTGCACGGAGAGGCTAAATGTAAGGCTACCTCTCGCGATAAGCAGGAAATTTGGATTCGAGTCGCGGTCCAGCACACATTTTCACTGTCATTATTTCATTATACAGCTGGCGGCTGTCCATATTCGCAAAAGCGAATACATTTCATGTATCTCCTAACGGCTGTAGTCACCGCAGTGCCTGTTCCTTTGAACATGCATACATGTCCAAAGTAATTTTGCACCGCAACTCAGAATAACACAGTGTAATGTTATGTGTGCCTCACTGCATTTTTTTAAAAACTAATTTGTGCCTGATTTTATTCTGAGAAGCTCAGTAATGTATGTAAATACCGTAAATGTAAATGTGATTCAAAAAGTACTTGAAGTGAAGTGAAGCGCAGCTGGACAGCAAGAAACTCTTTAGCGCGCAATGATAGTAGTTGTGAATCTTTGAGTATGGACTCAAAAAAAAAAAAAAAAGACAACTCATTTATTAAAAAAAAAGAGGACTGTTAATCCGTATCTTGTGGAAAGGTGACGTGTTGCTAGGCCGTCGCTTAGAACGTATTGTTACATTTAATGAAAATTGATATTTTAGTCATAAAACCGAGTGAAGTATGTGTAAGAGTTGCCAAACATTTATGTATACAAATTTTCTGGATGTGAAGAATAGAAATATCTTTTTTTGGAAAAGGAAGTGAACTTCCTTGTCATCGCCGTCTATCAATCGACAGAATTGTAATTGTACAAAGTTCACTAAAATACAGGAAAATAAATGCATTCTCTATAGTTTTCATTCAATAAATAACAACCTCTTATGATATATTAATTACAGTAATTGGATTATGTTCTTGTACAATAGCATGGTGCTGAACTCCACTGACCAATTTTGATGTAGCAGGACGTGTAGTTTGAAGGAAGTTTGTATGCCAAGCAATCTTCTTTTCTCGAAAAAAGAAGATTGCTGTTTGATGTTATTTACTTACAACAGTGGATTCTTACGTATGAAAAGCTGCGAAAACTTGGGCTCAAAGCTATCCGCAATACGGCCAAGTAACTAACAGAGTCGTATTTTAAACCTTGAACAACAAAAGCTTCCTCCAAATTGTAATACGTCACCAACTGGTGCAGAAACTGATCATTCAAGGAGGCAGCAACCAAAATCCAGGTACCAGTTACGACTTAAAGTAAAAATCTCTCTCTCTCTCTCTCTCTCTCTCTCTCTCTCTCTCTCTCTCTCTCTCTCTCTCTCTCTCTCTCCAAACACACATATAAATATTCATATTATTAAGATAAAAGTCATTTTATAACAGCCACTGCAATATCATACTTTGATATTCACTGTCTCATGATAATCGAACAAATGCTAAATGCAAAGCATATAAACAGCCTAAAAACTCACAAGGAGTGTGTGCAGTGCAGTGTGGGAAGGTATTGAAGTGATTGAACCGAAGTGACGCCTTTGGTGCGAATTTCGTGGTTATATAAAACAATATTCCTTTCAGAAACATCTAGAAGCTTCTGTTAGTCAAAGTGCTAAATGGTATAATTTCCGCCTTTTGAAAACAGAGACAAATTTAAATGAAATTATATTTTTTGTGAATGCAAAATTCTTAGAAACGCAATAGAAACAAAAGATATTTATATAGCTACGAAAATAAATTCAGTAATTTTCAAAGTCTGTCAGGTTACAATGTTTGTTTATATTTAGCATTTACACGAAGATATATTATTTCTGAAGAAGTTAACAATGGCACTACAATAGGAAAATAAGTCTTTCTTTAGTCAATAATAACATTCTGCTTTAATCACATAAATCTGGAAAACAATCATAAACAAGTGGCATTTGTTATCAATGATATCAAGAAAAAAAATAAAACCAGATAGCATTTTACATATATACATTCTCTGTTGTGAATCTATGTCATTCTAAACTGACAACTAATTTTCATAGCACAACAATATCATACAGAAATATATAAAATTATTATTATACAACGGACAAATTTTTAAAGACACAGAACATTGCAGATTCACCAGTGTACAAAGCGTTTATGTAAGAAACATGTATCTCGTACGTTGCAGAGGAAAATCGGAATAAACATTACTGAAAATAAAGTGGTGTCGAAAATAACAGTTATTTCAAGAAGTTTCTATAAATCTTGGCTTATTATACATGACGCCACTCAAATTCCATATATGGAAATTTCACTTAGTTTCTCAGTTACAGGCGGTCGCCAGTCCTCTGACCGAAGATAATGAGCCATCGTGCCAGCAACCGATTGATCTACCCAAAGCACGCACGTCTCACGATCCGCCCTTAACGGCTTTGCCTCCGCGTGCCTCGTCTCCTAGCGTCCTAACTTCATAGAAGTTTTGCCGTATACCTTGCCGAACTAGCACTCCTGATCAGCGGCCCCTTGAATCAGTGTTGTTGCGCAATATTTCCGGATATGCAGTGATATTGAATTTGTATGGGTGAGATTAAGTGGTTGCGCAGTAACATTGACCACATCAAAGACATTTGAAATACATTGCGCTGGCTTTAAATATTGTGCCGTCTGTGGGCAGTATTGACAATGCTCTTGCCAGTCACTCACATACTACAGACTCTGGACATCTTTATGTTCGCTGACTCATTAAAACTTGTATGGTAATTTCCCTTGACGTAGAATCATTAAATTTAGCGAGAAGAAAGAAAGCAAAGGAATGAAATCTGAAAATTGTTAATTTGTAATTATGTCCCACGAAAAAAATATTTCTTATGTCATTTGCTATCCGACATCAAACTTGAAATTAAAACATTCTCGAAAGTCTTAGAATCCCTGGGATCGATATCTTGCCAGTATCAGTGTCGATAACAGGCAAAAATCGCCGCGATCCTCGATTCGCGGAATAGATGAATTGCCTACATACGTCATTAGTTTGTGCGGAACCGTCAGCTCCCGAGAACTGCTCGTACCTGGCCATTCTTTTTTATTCTCTTCGCGATCGCCTTCTCTTAATAAATACGGGTTAGAGAAAAAGTCGCTGGCTGTAAAGACTACCCGGATCGAGAAGTTAAATAATAATACTGAACTTTATTAGATTCACTGAAATGAATCGAATGCGTGATGTGGATTAAATGAATGAATATGCCATGTCATAAAATTTTATCCAAAACATATTCAAAAACAACAACAAAATACCGTTAACAATAATAATAATAATGACGACGAAAACTCACTGCTGTGGCTAACAGCATCATGTGCCCATTCCCTGTTGCTCGCTGTATTTCGCAGAAATATAATTGAGATTGCAACTGCGTAATGTCGCCTGACAGTAAGAAAAACTTCCCGAATCACAGTAATTGGTAGGAGAAGCAAAATTACCATAAACAAAAGCGTCACAGAAATGCAGAAACCAGATGAAAATGAGGTGGGGCCAAGTCGGGACTGTGTGGGGGATGATCGATGACCACACCCAAGGCATCGAACTGTTGCACTTGTCACAGCAGAGCGTGTCCTGCATTGTCATGTTCAAAGAGAGGGTGCTCCATGTGTGGACGAACTTTCTGAGGTTAGAAAAGCTTGCCGTTGTGGCCGAGCGGCTCTAGGCGCTTCAGTCCGGAACCACGCTGCTGCTACGGTCGCAGGTTCGAATCCTGCCTCGGTCATGGATGTATGTGATGTCCTTAGGTTAGTTAGGTTTAAGTAGTTCTAAGTCTAGGGGACTGATGACTCAGATGTTAAGTCCCATATTGCTCAGAGCCATTTGAACCATTTGAGGTTAGAAACTCTGCTTGAAATACAAACAGTTCTTACAGTTTATCCAGCGAACTATCTGTCACACTGACTGATACGGTATACAATCGGTCTGCGAGTATCAAAATATATGTGACATGACTGGCCGTGTCTTTTGATTGCATTTTTTCACTTTTTTGACACCGCCAAGGGACGGTAGATCTTAATATGTGACAGAAATTTCAACTTGATGCTTCTACCTGTTCCTGAGGAAAACGGTACTGAACAGGACAGACAAACAGATGGACGGACGACAAATACGAAGGCAATGGTAGTCCCTACCGCCCACTAGTGCGCGTTCCAGCTCTCTTGGTGGGCGTTAGGCGGTTGGTGGTTAAGTTTTTATAAAATTTTCACATAAGGTATTTGGTAAGAAATTATTATTTTATGCTTTAACTTGCTGCAACTCTTGCTGCCCGGCACGAATCCACCCGGCGGATTAGTATCGAGGTCCAGTGTGCCGGCCAGTCTGTGGATGGTTTTTAAGGCGGTTTTCCACCTGCCAAGGCGAATGCGGGCTGGTACCCCTTATTCCCCCTCAGTTACATTATGTCGGCGATTGCTGCGCAAACACTGTCTGCATGTACGCGTACACCATAATTACTCTAACACGGAAACGTAGGGGTTACTCTCGTCTGGAATGAGACGTTCCCGGGGGGTCCAATGAAGTCCGAACCGCACAATAACCCTGGGTAACTTCATAAGTTACCATTACTATAGACTGGTGGGCGTTTAAATAATTTTACTGCTAACAGAGATACAAAAGTTGGCGTTAGACAAAAAATGTTGACTGCCCCTGCTATAAGGGTTCCTTTTTTACCGATTCAAGTACGGAACCCAAAAACTCTGTCGTTAATGTAGAACCAAACAAAATCATTTTTCTTGAAAAATACGTAAACAATATTAACGAAACTTAATCACTTGGTGAACTTTAAGTTAGTATGAACAGTCAAGATCGCAATAAGATTTGTTTATTTATCGGTTTCGGCTTATGTAAAAGCCATCTTCAGAATTTTTGGCACCCTATGACTGGTGCTGGGGGCTCCTGGTTGCCTCGTGATACCACGATCGAGGAGCAGCTAGTACCAGCCACAGGGTGCCAAAAATTCTGAAGATGGCTTTTACATAAGCCGAAACCGATAAATAAACAAATCTTATTCCGATCTTGATTGTTTATTCTAACATAAATATAGCATCACGTCGCTTTTCTCCATAGACTATGTTGTCTAAATTTATGGACATGGGGAACTGAAGCATGTTATTTCTTAATGGGATGTATATTTGCCGTAGGTAAAAAAGGTTGACTTCCCATGCTATAAGGGTTTCTTTTTTACCGATTCAGGTACGGAACCCAAAAAATCGATCGTTAACGTAGAACTAAACAAAATTATTTTTCTTAAAAAAGAAAGTCTACAGTATCAATGAAAGTTGATCATGCGGGGAACTGAAGAATCTGTAATTTCCTAATGAGATATTGCACTGAATGTTTCAAGACACTGTGTCCGACGGACGAGCTGGATACGTCGAATAGGTCTGAACAACGAATCTTGTACTCGTATGACAAGCGGTCTCCATTTCCAACCAATTTCACTCGCCTTCAAATGGATATTTTCAGCCCATAAATTGCAGCGTTGTCTTTCTTATTTTGCTTTGGTCGCAAATACACTATGCTCGTCCAGAGGCAGCGGTTCTTTGTTCATTGAGTTTGTTAACACGTTTGGCCGTTCCCCGAACTACCACGTCTGACGGGACGGGGACACCGAACGTGTTAAACGTGCGCAGCAGTATTTCGTGAACACTAATACACCAGTTATGAAGAAGAGGCCGCATGTACCTGCCGGCCTAATAAAACGAACCCTAAAGAAATGAGGTACATCTCCGCGTTTTTAAAGGTGTACGTCATCCGTAAAAAAGGTTATTGTTGAAATTCATAAACATGACATAGATTTTGACGCCGAACTGACACAACAGTATTTCGAAAGGCTATTGGTACTAATCTGTTAAAGCATGTCCATGAAAACGAATCTTCACTGTTTCTTTACATGTCTTTAAAATAGTTAAACAGCTGGTCTATTTTGACACGGGTTCGACGGATGGACGACTCTTCTGCACAATAGAAAAGACCCATTACACTAATCGTGAGGTGGACTTCCATGAACCGATTAAATATTGCTAAATTACAAATCCTTAAATAAGTCCTAGAGCTTTAATATAGTTGCACAGACTATCGTGGTGCAGGTGCCGATCCTGTGTCTAAATGAATTAATAAGCAAGGAAGGGCGCCTTAGTTAACGTAAGACGCGAGACAATCAGTTTGCTTAGAGTTCATCTGAAATATCAGTAAGGTAAAGCGAGCACCTCGGTATCAGACTTGCAACGGATCACCACTGCAGCAGTAGGTGGGGAACTTTGGTAACTTTTCCTGGATTTCCTCACAACAAGTCGTAGACCAAAACGTGTTTGTAGTCCTTCTAGTCAGTCCTATAATTTACAACATACGTAGAATCCGTTTCCCCGACTGAAACTCCCCCCGTCACCTTCACATGATACGTTTGGACATTCCCGAACTGTTCGTTCGACTCAATATTAGAAGGTGATTTCAAACACACATTCTTTCCGTGTGAATGATAAGACGATTATCGAGTAATTCTGCCCAGTATAGTAACCAGATCGAAACGCCTAGTCCCCACTAATATCATCTTGATCCTCGATTTAGAAAACACACAAACTTACAAAATAATTATGAACTTTTTAAAAGATTGTTGGTTGTATATATAATCAAGTGCAACGGAGAACTTTGACGTACACGAGCCACCGGTCAAGAGTATTTACATAATGCGTAACCGTTAACTTCTAGGAGCCACCGTGTAACGAGAAGACAATGTCGGAGATATCACTGCAAAACAAATTCGTGTATTTGTGCTGTTCCCTACCTTTTTCCCCAATAATCTGAAAGAAATGTATTTCTCATTCGTTGCCATGATGCAATGTTACGATCGGTTATCAGCTCATAAGTGGTCCGTATGTACTAACATAAATTTGTTGAATCATCAGATGTACTATTTATGGAATTTGATAATGACTGCGTTTTATGTACTCCACTTGCCAATAAACAGAGCGGCGTGCACCCTGCCCTGTTCGCAGCTTTGAGTCCATACAGTGGACATCTGATATCCGCGCTCGACACACTTGAAGAAGACAGCAAGGGAAACTTATGAAATATATTGGAAAACACAACAAAAATCTCATTGGAAACTAGTAAATCTGTAGAATAACCACTTGAATGTTGTATAAATTGATTATTTAGGTCTGGACACGAACGTAAATAATTTGCAACTGATTGGTTGTATTTTTTATTTATTTATTTTAATCGAAAGCCGATTGCATCATTAATGGTACGTGAAATCCCATCCAAGGTTAAGTGTGCAGGCCTTGTCGTTCGGTGTTGAATGAGATATGTCGGTCTGTGAAATTTAATTATAGGTAACAGCATTTTGAAGGCAGAAGGCGACGGAAGCATTTTGTGGAATATTTGTGGAATGATACAAGGTTTAGCGAAACCTACCAGGGACATTCAATAAGTACCGTAACACATTTTTCTCCGAAAACAGTTTGGTTTTATTCAGGATTCCAATACACCATGCCGGTCGGTGTGGCCGAGCGGTTCCAGGCGCTTCAGTCTGGGACCACGCGACCGCTACATCGCAGGTTCGAATCCTACTTCGGGCATGGTGTGTGTGATGTCCTTAGGTTAGTTACGTTTAAGTAGTTCTAAGTTCTAGGGAACTGATGACCTCAGATGTTAAGTCCCATAGTGCTCAGAGCCATTTGAAGCATTCCAGTACACCATGTTATTCTGCACTCTTTTAAAACTCTATTTTTCAGCATAATGCGGCGGCGTTACTCCGCCTTACTGACAGGCTCTATATGCCCACATGGTACCACTCTACTCACATTAGAGCAAACGTCTTGCTGCAGCAATAACCTCCCCATCATCCACGTACTGCTTCCCATGTAGTGCACGATTCATTGGGCCACACAAATGGAAGTCGAAAAGTGCGAGATTCGGGCTGTAAGGAAGAACACGTCTTCGTGTACCCCAACTGGTGTGTTAGCACTACCAACAGAGAAGTCCACTTGAGCAGCGAGGTGTTTGTGATCTGTCGATAATCTCGAGTGATAGTGTCCGCACGTCGCAGTGTTGCAGAGTTGGAGTGCGGGAGAAAGGAAAATGTGGAGTCAGTGGCACCGAGTGAAAATGTGTAATGGACATTCGAACATGGGATCTCCTGCGTACTAGGTTATTGTTACTACTGCGCCACCAAGACACAATATTCATCACAACTGCGCGGACTGTCCCAGTATGCTCCTCGACCGACTCACTTTCCCACCTAACGCCACCCGTCCCTGTCCATGTTCCTCATGCTCCCACAGGAGGTAAAAGAGGTTGTGCGTTTGCACTCAGGGTGGTGGATTCATAGCCCATCGAAGCAACTCGAATATATCAAAGTATGGTGTCTGCTCTTTTGGATATGTCCAATATAACAGGCACCACGCATACAAAAAATTGAAGGAGTCACAGCTGTGTGCTGTCGGCCAACACGCGGGAGATCGGCAGGTTTGCGCGACCTTGTTACGATGATAACCGACGCGCCGCCCAACGACTCACTATGCTTTTCTTCACTGCCGGGTCTCCGCAGACATTCTGCAAGCGCCTATGAATTTCTACCACGCTCTGGTTTTCCTCCAAAAGAAACACAGTGACAGCTTCTCCTTGGAACGCACCTCCATAACGGATGCCATTTTGAAGTAACGTATAGCACTGCCACCTATCGGAACTTTATGAAACTATAGAGGCTGAAGCGGGACTATGCCACGATGTCCCACAACAAATTTCGCATTTTTCAACGAAGCTGGCCGATAAAAGAAATGCATAGTTTAAGTTATTGAACGCCCAGCGTTGAACGCAAACTGCATCCGCTCTAACTATATTAACATAACGACGAAATTAAAACAACCCAAACGATTGGCAAGTTAGTGGACAGTGCACCTCACCATTTATGACCTACCAGACGTCACTCTAACAAGAACTTTATCATCTGTAGGAGCAGCAAAAAAATTAATGAATCAAGAATAGCTGGTAGAAGGATTAACAAACAATAGGAAGATAAAAAGTGGCCGTGTAAGTTATCGTTGACATTACGGATTCATTTTCTAGAAAAACTAACAGCCCGTAACAATTTTCACGCGGAGTCTTATTTCTGTTTCAATACTTGTCTAAAACGCACAAAAGCATTTTGCGCACACTTTTTTTTCCTCTTCGTAACTGCTTTAACGTCCTCACTGAAGTAAATACGTTTTTATTAGAGAAAAACTTCAACTGAAAAAACTACAAACAGAACGAATATTTCATTCTGCAGTGGGGTGTGCGCCGTTTTGAAACCTCCAATGAAATTAAAGCTGTATGCCAGAGCGGTCTTTGAACACGGAACGTAGGCAAGATTTACTTCAAAGTTCGTAAAAAATTAACACCATAAAAACAGGTTGCACGCTTTACTTCTGTAACATACATTACGCCTTTTGCAAATGCTTCGGAAAAAAAGAGTTCTCAGGTTCATAATAAATATGTTTCAGCACTATGGGGAGAAGAGGTGCGCAGCAATATCGTTGTGTCAGACACCGTTAAGTTTCAACAGAACTGAGATATCGGGAAAGCTGTTAACGTTTCACTCGAATGTACGAGCAACTCACGTGACTAAGCTACGTGGTCAGGAATAAGGCAGACAGGCCATGTGATGTTCCAGGCATCCGTGGTTCAAAAATGGCTCTGAGCAATATGGGACTTAACATCTGTGGTCATCAGTCCCCTAGAACTTAGAACTACTTAAACCTAACGACAACACACACATCCATGCCCGAGGCAGGATGCGAACCTGCGACCGTAGCAGCCCCGCGGTTCCGGACTGAGCGCCTAGAACCGCTAGACCACCGCGGCCGGCACCAGGCATCCGTCTCGGCTGTATTTCGGGACGCAGAGTCGGTCACGTAGCTCCGTGTTCCCAGAACCCGCAGCGAGAAAGCAGTCTCATCTGGCAGGGGCAGTTGTGTCTGCGCCTGCGCGTTGACTCAGTGGGAGGAGTCGTGACAGCTTCCGCAATTAACAGGCGAACGGCGGCGTAGCCTGTCAGCTACTGGCCAACTGTCACGTAATACGCGCAGGCAACCGTAAGTGCACCATTCAGCAACATGGCAAGCCGTGGTACTGCTGTTGATATTTCACAAAACTCGAAAAATTACCATCCTTCACTTTAGTCCGAAATTATATTTTGACAGTGCAAAACTTCAAACTGACGCTCTCACTTTAACTCATAAATAAATATATTTTTATAGCGAACTACAGTTTCAGATACTGAAACTTGTTCGTGAAATTCGACGTAACTAAATTACCATCCTTCACTTTAGTCCGAAATTATATTTTGACACTGCAAAACTTCAAACTGACGCTCTCACTTTAACTCATAAATAAATATATTTTTATAGCGAACTACAGTTTCAGATACTGAAACTTGTTCGTGAAATTCGACGTAACTGTAACAGGTATAGATGTACTACCTAAATCGAAATATGAAAATTTTTGCCGTATCGGGACTTAACTCGGATTTCACGCTTATCGTGAGGGGTCGCCTTACCACTTTGGCTGTCAGGCGGGAAATCTGGGTTCGAGTTCCGGTCCGGCAGAAATGTTCATCTTTCCGTTTAGGTAGTGCATCTATATACTGATAAGCCAAACCATGAGGACCTCTGCCCATCGCGACGTTAGATGCCGTTGCGGGCACGTGGCACGGTAACAAAAGTACCGGGTGAACAAAAAGTCAGTATAAATCTGAAAACTTAATAAACCACGGAGTAATGTAGATTGAGAGATAAAAATTGACACACATGCTTGGAATGACATGGAGTTTTATTAGAACCAAAAAAAAACAGAGTTCACAAAATGTCCGACAGATGCGCGTCGTTTGGTGATGATAATGTGCTCAGCCGCCACTTTCGTCATGCTTGGCCTCCCACGTCCTCAGACCTCAGTCCGTGCGATTATTGGCTTTTGGGTTACCTGAAGTCGCAAGTGTATCATGATCGACCGACATTTCTCGGGATGCTGCAAGACAACATCCGACACCAATGCCTCACCATAACTCCGGGCATGCTTTACAGTGCTGTTCTCAACATTATTCCTCGACGACAGCTATTGTTGAGGAATGATGGTGGACATATTGCGCATTTCCTGTAAAGAACATCATCTTTGCTTTCTCTTACTTTGTTATGCTAATTATTGCTATTCTGATCAGATGAAGCGCCATCTGTCGGACATTTTTTGAACTTTTGTATTTTTTTGATTCTAATAAAACCCCATGTCATTCCAAGCATGTGTGTCAATTTGTACCTCTCTATCTTCATTACTCCGTGATTTATTCAGTTTTCTAATTTATACTGACTTTTTGATCACCCAGTATGTAAACGGAGCAGCTAGACAAGGGATCACTCTAGGCTGCAAATGGGGAAACCCATTGCGATAAGCGACTTTGACAAAGGGCAGATTATTATTACACACAGCCTGTGAACGAGTGTCTCTAAAACGGCAAAGATGGTCGAATGTTTACATGTTACTGTCGTGAGCGTGTACGGAAAGAGGTAGGGCAGTGCGACTACCACTAGGCGCTTAATTTTCGGACGTCCACATTCTACACAAAACGTGAGGTTTGGAGGCTTGTCTGCTCTGTAAAGTAGGATAGATGGTGAACTGTGGCATCTCTGTCCATAGAGCACAATGCTGGTGCACGCACAAGTATTTTGGAACACACTGTTCATCGTAAATTGTTAAACATGGAGCTCCATAGCAAACTACCACTACGTGTTGACATGCTTACCCAAAGACATAGTCGATTACAATTGCAGTGGTCACAGGACCATCGGGATTCGAATGTCGGCTGAATAACATTTTTGCTACACCAGGTCTCTAGTTGTCTCCACAAACGCCGTCATCGAGGTGAACAGCAGCTCGGAACGTGCAGCGCACCATGGATGTAGGCTGGTGGGAGCAGTATTACGCTCTGGCAGACATTCTCCAGCACTTACATGGGATCTGTGGTAGTAATCGAAGATATGCTGACAGCATGCTTTCATGTTTGATGTCTTCCCTCACAGCGATATCGTCTTTTAGCAGTATAATTGTTCATGTCTCGGAGCCAGAACCGAGCTACAGTGGTTTGAGGAGCGTTGTACCGTTCTCAAGTTGATATCTTGGGGACCAAATTCGCCTGATGTAAATCCTATTGAATTCATCTGGGTCGCTACCAGGTGCCATCACTGCGGCTTGTCATTGACGCAAATTACATGACAAGTGCGTGGACATCTAATAGCACATACTTTCACAAACATATCCTGATATGTATAATCAGTTATGTATTTCGTTCCAAGGATGGACAAACAAGCTATTAAGCAGGTGGTCACCATGTTTTGGCTCATCGGTGTACCTATTACAGTTAAGTTGAATTTCAGGCATTAATTTCAATATTTGAAGCTGTAGTTCATCATAACAGTAAAAATATATACAAGGTGAAGACGGGCGCATGACGAAAATCACAATGATAGTCCATGAGTTGCCAGCTGTCTTGATTCTAAAACTTGCACAGGAATCACAGGAGGTGCGTGTGTGGGTGGATGAAATCATAGTCACCAAGGAGAAATAGGTACACATGTGACACATGGAAGTTTGGATCGGTCTGGATAGTGTGGTCGCATAGCCTAAATGGTAAGGCGATCGCTCGCCCAAAGTAGGAAATCCGAGTTTGAGACCCGCTCCGGCATAAATTTTCATATGTTGCTTTCGTAGTTGATGTATAACTGTTACATTTAAATTGAATTTCGGGAATAAATTTGATAAATAAGTGCTCATTTTTATTTTTAATTTCAAAAGTGTGTTGTGCTGTTGTGGTCATCAGTCTAAAGACTGGTTTGATGCAGCTCTCCACACTACTCTATCCTACGCAAGTCTCTTCATCTCTGCATAACTATTGCAAACCTACAGCCATTCAGTGAGGTGTACTGAACTTTTCCTTAAGATGAGTAGCTACAAAAGAATAAAATGTTTGTAATTGTGAAATTAGCTTATACACGTAATGAAGCTGGATTCTCCTTTCATCTTTATCAGACTCGTTGACAAACATGTCATAAAATTCAGATTCAGACTTCAGCTGCCATAGGAGATCCTTTTTCAGTTGGCAACAGAGCTACGTTTACAAGCCGTTTTGAATTTGTGAACTACATACAGACTTCTCTATCCTTCTCACAACTGCGACACTGGAGGAAAGAATAGTCTAAATAAGTTCACAGAATTTTACAGTTTTGAGCTCATTTTACTTAATAAACCTCAACGGGTCACCAACACTTTTAGGACGCATTCCTCCTGAAACCAGGGGAAACCTTTAAAAATTGTCAGTCTTTTATACAGCGTAACCCAAAGAATAAGATTTGTGAGCCCATATAATGCTGATCATCTTTTAAGACATCTTTTGAGAACATTATTATGTATGAATCACAGCTTTAGCTCTCACACTTTTTTTTTAATTGTGTTTTTTTTTGTTACAAGTTAACTACACTATGCTAATTATTTGTGTTCACCATATGTACACATTACTCAAAATACAAAGTAGAAGCTTTATTTTTTCCTGAAAGTTCTTTACACTATTGTCTTTAAAGCAGACTATTGAAAAGATTGTGCTGTCATTAATTGTGGTACAAAAGAAAAAAGAAAATTTTGGTAATGAAATTAGGATTTTTCTTCAAGAAAGCATTTTATTTTCAAAGTTAAGTCACAAGAGTAGTCTACTATTTAGTTAAGCATGTTTTAAGACCGTATACAAAATAGTTTTTAGCCAAAGTGCACCAGAACATGAAATAATTTAACTTTTGAGAAATTAAAGTTAAATTTGCTTTTTCTATTAAACTTGCATGGCACTAATGCAACCCAGGTCCACATTCATCTTTCTTCCTATGCTGTTCTTCCTCCCTCCTCTTTTTCACACTATTTCTTCTTATTGTTGCTTCTTTGGTGGCTACAAACACTGATTTTTCTGCGTCAAAGAGTCTCCTTTGGTCAATGGCTATTAGAGCTCTATGCATATTTAGTCCACCAGGCACTCCGTCGGTTTCATAACATGAACACTTGACACTGCTTCATCACTGAACATAGAACAGCATCTAGCACATCTATTTTCAAAGTATTTAGTCCTACTAGAACAGTTTTTGGTATTTGTTCCCATATACAATTGTTGAAACTTTCATGTGGATTTTGAGTTCTACGATGTAAACATTTCTCCAATAATCTTGTGTCACTAAGATCCCTATAAGTATACAGGGTGAAAAGTATTTAAACCGATGAAGTCTTGGAGGTTATAGGGGACATCAAAACAAATATTTTTCCCTAATGTCAGTTATTCCTATGAGGATTATATAAACCGGTGGAGGCCATATTACGCCCTTCACTTGTTAGAGGCCGTATTACGATCTTCAGTTGTTAGAGGGCTTCTTACGCTCTTCAGTTGTAGGCAACTGCTGTCCACCAGTGTAGTAGTGAATTTTCTCTGTTTAGTAATGGAGCGATACACCTGGAGTGAGTACACTGATATGGTTGGTGCGTACTACGTAGCGCACCACAATGGACGAGCTGCACAGCGGGTTTATCAACAACAATATCCTAATCGCCGTATCCCGCGTCATACGACCTTTGCTGCTGTGTACCAACGTCTGCATGAGACCGGGTCATTTAGCAATTACCTGGACAGGGATGCCGTCGCATGGTAAGAACGCTGCAATTTGAGGAAGCTGTCTTGTAGCATTTGGAGCGGGATCTTTCACTCAGCACTCGTGCAATTGTACGCAACATGGGGACGAATCAGACGAATGTAAGAACAGTCCTTCGAGAGCAATTGTTATGTCCATTTCACTTACCGCATGTCCACAACCTGGAACCAGTTGATTATCCACCCAGAGCACAGTTTTCGCAGTAGTACCTGGAACAGTGTGAAATGCATCCTACATTTTCATCCTCTGTGTTGTTTACCGACGAAGCAACGTTCGGGCGTGATGGAGTCTTCAACATGCACAATTCGAATGTTTGGAGTGAGGATAACCCACATGCCAGAGTTACTAGCGCTCATCAAGTTCGGTTCTTCGTTAATGTGTGGGTCGGTGTTGTTGGGGACTGTTTAATTGGGCCGTATCTGCTACCTAGGCCATTAAATGGCAGGCACTATTACAATTTTCTCGCCAGAGCATTGCCAGAATTGCTGAAAGACGTCCCGCTCCCTACAAGACAACGCATGCGGTTCCAACATGACGGGGCGCCGGCACATTTCAGTCGTCGTGTGCGTCGATTCCTGGACCGACGGTTCCCAGATTGGCAGAGGTGGTCCTGTACCATCAGAACATGATCCGTCGGTGTAACCTTAGTTTACGTGTCAATGGAGACATTTTTGAAAATCTACTGTATTTGAAATTGGGTTGTGTTAATGTGTTGTCTCTTGGTCATAAAAAAATGGAAAAGTGTTTGTTGGTTTAATTAATCTGCCATCAGAGAAACCTCCTCTACCATTTTAAATACACCTTATAGGAAAAATATTTGGTTTGATGTTCCCTACAACCTCCCAGAGTTTGTCGGTTTAAATACTTTTCACACTGTATAGGCTTTGTAACTTCCATTACAGCAAATGGCAAAGAATGTTTATAGTTGTAGGTCTCACCTTGAGTAACAGTTTTCTGGTAGCCACACCATGAATCAATGCCAGGTGGACAGAGTGCATGACATGGATTGTCATTTGTGGAGGATTTATGAAAGAAGGTGTGTTGTCCTTCGAGTAAGTTAGTTTAAGTTAGATTAAGTAGTGTGCAAGCTTAGGGATCTATGACCTCCACAGTCTGGTCCCATAATGCTTTACCACAAATTTCAATTTTCTTCGTTTGTAAGCCCACCATGTCTACTACTGCATTTACCATCAGCTAATTTCTTTCCCTTCAAATTGCTCTTCAAGTTCCTCAGTCTTGTACCTTACCTTTTCTGGACATGTCCAACTCATTCCATTTTTTCAATTTTTGTGTGGTTTGGATTCACAAACTTTTTGGTACCCTTCTGAGTCTCCACTTCCTCAGAAAGATGTATACATCACACCATAGTTCGCCACTGACCTGTGAAATATTTTCACAGCACCTCTAGATTCCATCCCTCCACTATAACCATTAAAATTATCAAACATTTATGATTTTCAGATCCACTAGTACAGCTATAACAGTACTTGGTAATACATTCCACATCAATAACTTAACCATTTATAAATTATGTCTCCCTTTGGATGTCAGATCTCGAAGCTAGAGACATCTGAAGAGATTGAATAAGAGCCTTTGACCGTTCTTTTCACTAACCTCTCGTCTTTTAAAGTTGTGTCCCCAACGCAGAAGACAGCTCGTTGGTCGTGGGATCTTCTTCAGCGAAGGCCACTATGCTGTCATTTCGAACCTGTGATTGTGCTTTGTGCAGTATGCCACTTCCCCAGGTTAGTCTCTGTATGTACAGTGGGCAAGATCTATAGTACTGACAATGATGGTAGACGAGACTTCTCATTAATGCATCCCATTTGGTTATTATTCAAATAGTCACACATTTACACTATCTTTTACAACACCCGACATAGCTTTCTTAATTGCATGGTCTTTTCCATCCAACTTCCGAAATATGATACACATGTCTGGTTCTCCAGTACCCACAAGACAGAGTGAGTATTGCAGATCCACAACTAAGTTATGCCTGATATAGAGTACAACATGTCCAGCTCTGAAGAACACTCGAAACAGAGTGACTATTACATATTCACATCTAAGTAACGCACAAAACAGAGATCCGTGTCTGGCCCTCCAAAACGCCTGAAACAGAGATCCGCGTGCAGCCCTCCAGAATTCCCGAAACACAGTGACTAGCACAGCCAAAGTACTCCATCTCCAAGACATGCCAAAGCGACCCAAAGGTGTTTGAAGCACTTCGGTTTCACTATCGTTACTCTTATATTTCACAAAACAAGTGAAATAAGGACTCATAGGATAACCATGACAGGTTGTCATACAAAAAACTGGGTTAAATACAATGAAAAGTATATAAATAATTAATAAGAGAAGTTAGACATTTTGGCGCCTAGCAGCCGAATCTGCTGACCAGTTAGAAGCAAGTTCAGTACAATTGGCGGATTCTCCCATGGGACTGGTACATACTGTACCATTTGTCACTTGTACCTCACTCCATTTTCGTGCCATATGCTACTTCACATGTATCAAGCTACATCAAGGCGAGCTTCTAGCAAAATAATATACTGGTGACCGCAGCCAGGAATATCACACATTGTCCAAGGAGGTAGCTGTCACTACAACATTTAGGGAACTATAGCCTCTTCGTTGCCAGGATGCATCTAGGGCTGCAGACATACATCTATTGCTGCCATTCATCTCTACACCTTCCTGAAAAGCAATTTTCATACTACCGTTTGCTACTTCTTCTAAAGTCTGTAGAATAATTTTGATTGTACCTGTCAAACCTTGTGGAGGAGGTAAGTTCATAAGAGCAGAGAAAATTTGAGCCCTTCTATACCCTTTGCCTATGCATCTAACAGCAAAAGCATGTTTAATATTTGTGTTATATACTCTCTGTTTAGTTGTGCCACATTCGCTTAAATCACAAAAATTACAAACAATTCTTAATTTTGATGCACGGCCTCTTCTAGCACATATCTCCTCAACTACCTTCACACCACTATTGCAACATTCCTTACATTGCAAAACTTCATTTATTACTTCAGGTAGAGAAGAGATTCAACAATAACACAACCTGAATCAATAGTTGGAGTTTCTATATTATAAGCATTAATAGTGTCAAGTCCATTGTCCAAATATTTCACTTTTATCTTCGAAGCATTTGGAGTAGTTGCAGCTGATTCAAGTGTTGTGTTACATTGTATTTCAGTATTAGCAGAGTTAATCCATTTGGTGAACCAGTTTCCATAACATTTATCTTGTTTAACACCGAACTTCTTAATCCTTCCCATTGTTTTCAAGTGGAATAAGAAACTCACGCACACAATAAGAAACTCCCGCACACAATTACTTTGCTGTAAAAAAAATATTCACACCAAAACATCAATGACTAAACTCTCTGTATAAACGAAAGATAAGCAACTGTACAGCTTTCGCAGGTTAGCCAACTTAAGCGACTAAAAAGACATAAAAACGAAACAAATGAGGGCAAAATTTTATTTTTAATAGACCCGACTGTGTGTCCTGGAGACATCACAGTGTGTGCAGCCACTTTTAAATTCCGCTAATTTTGGTACTTTCATGGTCTATTTTCCTGGAAGTAAACTTTTTCTTGATCAGAAAACTACAAACAAATTTTTAAGACAAAAATTAAAAAATCGATTTTTTGACAGTTAATCACATACAAGTCTCCTTAAGCAGGAAAAAATAAAAAAGACTCATAGCTGTCTTTTAGTACTTGAAATTCATGTTCAAGGGAACACTGTTTATACTGATCAAAATTAAGCACATTTAGAAGTTTCACAAACACAGATTCCAAAACACAGAATTTATCTTAGAGCTGTCCAAACTCGTGTCCATAATTTTGGAGTAGATCCTTCTGAAGTTTGTTTCCAAACTTACTGGAGCATCACATCTAAGATGTTTAGTTAATTGTTCATTCGCATGTTGATTATTAATGACTCTTTCCCATATTCTTTCAAATCCATTGGTCTTGAACATTTCCTCGAATTTATTAATTTTTGTTACATACTAATCAATGTCGTAAGCTCTGGCTTGCAATGTATCGAATAATGCATCAGTGAGGAGGAAAATATCTCCAAAAGCATGTAGAAGGAAGTTGAAACTGACGTCTTGCAGCTTAATTTCAAATTCTTGAGCAGCAGTAAAGGCCTCTCATCTGAATCTATAACCTTCTTGAAAAGTGAAACCAGTTCACTGCGATACTCGTATAAAGTTTTCATCAAGCGAAATGCAGACCACTGCATGACAGACACTTTGGCCAACCGTTGCTTTACTTCATCTTCTAAGAGCACTGGTTCTTTTGAGTGTCGTGGGGGCAAATGTACAATGACCATTCAGAATGAGGATAAAAATTCTGTATCCTTTGATCCTTGACACAGCTTGTGATGGCACTAAATTCAGTCAACAAGCGAAACCATTAAAGAACAGTGAAATTGGAAACGTATTTTTCACCACTCAAAAGACCAACCATGACTTGCAGCTCTATAGTAACTATGAACGATTAGTTTTTCATTGCACGCGTAATTTTACGTAAAATGTAAGGCAAATTGATATAGTTCATTGGCTGATCTATCATCAGAAATGTTAATGAATTTTAACAGTCTTTCACGCACTTGGCGATCAGCTGTGACTAGCAAAAGATCGAAGAGACCTGTGAGAGGTTGATCACAACTGTAGCTTCATCTAGAATAACTGAGACAAAACTCATTTTGCTTACTTCTATTCTTATTTTACTCAAGAGTGTGTTTGAACAAGAAGAATTAAGCCATTCTTTATCAGATTTGACACTTCTGTATGCAAGGAAGAATGTTGTAAGTGATGTTTCAGCTTTTTGTAATATTCACTGAGGAGCTGTACGAGTTCAACGTAGAGACCCATGTGATTAATCATGGCCTCCGATGCCGTCTCTTGCGCTGGTGAGAAACAAACTACACCAATTACGCATTTCATTGTGTCCCTATTCTTTCGTACAAGATTGTTATGTTGTAAATCAAGAATTGTCTTCTCCTCGTCCAACACGCGATGAATTCTGTCTATCCAGAGGTTTTTTAATTGATTATGGAGAGGAAGTGGTTCTGAGCTTTGTGAATGATAGCCAAGTCACAGTAACCAACACTATTCCAAATGGATTTGCCACTTATGAACAAAATTCACGATGAAGAAAAAAATATATTAGCATACAGCAAGACGCAAGCCTACTTTCATTGACCGCATAACTCAACATTTCTCACCACAAGACCACAGTGAACACATTTAACTGTAACCAAAACTATCATTCATTTTAAGATCTCTTGAAAAAGTTGTGTTGTTACCTGACATTTAATTACAACGAATCATATTAAGAGTGACGCGACTGTGATAAATTTTCAATGTGCTGTTGCATTGAAATGTCACACTGTCATAACATGCAACTTATAATGAGTGTACAATGAAATACGGCAAAATGTAATACGGCGATGGGCTGCTATCTACTTCCGCAGTTGTACTAAATTGCAATACAACGTCATGAATGTTAACCAATCAGCAAAGCCAATTCCTTGGCATCATGAGGCGCAGTTGCTTTTACTGGCCCATAGGTAACATCGGTTCTTACTTGAATCATAATCCACAGTGAGCTTGAAGTTACCAAATTCGCTGAAAATCGTTAGAAATCGGCAATGCCGAATCTAAAATATTGTGTATTTCCCAATTCATGTAAGCATAAAGGAATAAACTACACATACAACAGGATTTGGAGCCCTAGATAGAGCACACGGACAGTAATGAGGCCACTCCTTTGTCAGTCAGTACTGATCGTTAATCCACATACTGAGCATACAGCAGCCACTTCCGTGTTGCAGCCTTCTGTATGAAGACACCAGGCCTGTCTGCAGGAAGTTACTACAGGAGACCTGCTGCTGGTCTTCTGTGTGGTCTTCTGCATGTAAGTACTGACAAGGAGAATCAACACCATCTTGAAGAAGAAGCTGAACATTGGAGGGAAATATAGCATTAAGAACAGTTTAGATTAGGTAACAAGTTAATAGATGTTGAGGTTCCAATAAATGCAAAATTAGTTTCTTTTGATGTGCATAGTTTGTTCACATATATTCCAGTGAAAGACTGTCTTGCTACATTAGGTAGATGGTGTGGTCAATCTGTACCAAGCCTAAGGAACACCACAGAAGCTGTAGATTGAGGAAGCCTGATTCAGCCTTTGCAGAACATTGCGTGAACAATAATCACAAATACACAATAGATGTACAACTACTACACACACAAGAAAAGAGGGCCAAACTCGACCAATTAGAAATTTTAGAAATTGAAAAAATAGATGGGTATATCTCCACACCTATTATTAAACGAGCAAACCCAATTCAATTATTCAACTCTTTTAGATGAGATCCCAACCCCAGGATAGAAGCAAAACTTTGGCAGTCCATCATTGTTAAAAATATCTTGGCTGCTGCATAACTTTACTCGGTCACTGTAGTATAATTGGTAAATGTGTAATAAAGCATGTAATTTGTTAAAAATGATCATTGATGTACTTGTACATTAAGCTATGGATTGATACTTTAAGAAATTGAGATTATCTTTACCTTGTCATCATGTTTATCTGTGCATTATCATATTTTAGAATCAGTAATGTACTTGAAAATGGGCTTATTACCTGAAACCTAGGTTGTACAGTAAATAATAAACTGTGAAACAAGGCTAAAAAAACAGTGTTTGTTTAGTTAATTGGAACTCCCCGCCATGCCCCCCTCAGATTTTGTGGTGAAATGGCCCAGTGGACAACCAGTCAAAAATTGAACGCGGATCAAGCATGGAAACAGAAAGGAGGTGTACTGAATTGTGAGAAAAGAAGCAAAACAGGAACTATGAACAGGCCAGGCTCAGGATGTGCAACATCGAGCGAATTTCAGCAGTTGCAACGTTGGACCTCAAAGCCATGTGCCATGTGCAAATCACCGTTGTGTCCCTTTTTTCACAGGATTATGAACTTTCCATCTGGTCACTGACGTGTACGTTCTCCTTCCGTAGTCTCTACAATTGTCATGTTAGACACTGGTTACAAAATGTGAGTCATGTGGTAAGAAAGTATTAACATCGCAAGCAAATGTAACGAATTGTGAGAGCAGGCAAGACGTCTCACAGACCTCTCACAGAAATGAGTACAACAAATAAACGGGTATGAACTATGTTACAACAAAGGAATTCAAGAGTCAAAACTTCCAAAACGCAATGCAAGAGTCTTAACATGTGGTACTTGTGCAGAAAAAATAGGAGGTACGTATGTCTGGAAGTCTCTTCCTTACATCTCACCATTGTAAACAGACTTTACACCATGACACAGACACAAATCTGAATACAGTGAACAGACACGTTAATGACCAGATTGAAGTTCATAATTTCAGAAAAAAAAGTAATAATAATATTGGGGACATGTGGGAGATTTGAACATGGATCTCTCTCTTCACAGTCCAACACTGTGACCACACATTTTGCTTCTTTTTTCACAATTCAGAACACCTTCTTCCTGTTTTCATGCTTGATCTGTGTTCAGTTATTGACGGACTACACTCAGAGCCATCTTACCACTAAATCCTAGGGGTGTGTGAGAGGGAGTTTCCCTTGTGGACAGCAGCATTTAAACACTCGCCCAGCTGAGTTCGTCAAGAAGGGCACCACGGGCGTGTGTTATGGCACCTGCCATGTGCCGGTTGTGTGGCAACATCTACTGATGCGGGATTGAAGCCGCCACTGCTGCCACCTGACCACAATCCACGAATATCTGCAGGGCCGTTGCTAGGTGTTTTGCCGCCCTAGGGGAGAACTGAAAAATAATGTCCACTCCTTTTTACTACCATCAGTCTCCCCAATATCCCCACCTCCCCACTACCACCAAGAAGAAATGGCATCCGCAGCTAGTGGTCTAATTGCTAGAATTGCTGCCACTGGATCACGAGGTTCCAGTTTCGATTCCCGGCCAGGATGGAGATTTTCTCTGCCCACGAGCTTTGTGTTTCTGTTGTCCCCATCACTTCATCATCATCATCATCATCATCATTCGTGACAGTGGCTAGACTGGACTGTGTAAAGATTGGGACTTTGTAGGGGTGCTGATGATTGCGCAGATGAGCGCCCCACGAACTGAACATCATCATCAGCAAGAAGCAAATCTCCTATTATATGTTTAATCATCAAATTATGCTCACCAGACATCCACATGTTTGGGGGGGTAGTCATCAGTTTTTGTGCTTTGTCCTCAATTCTTTTAAAGCTGACAGTGGACAATAAATGTCCTCAGTTTCTTCTTTCTTTTTTTACCTCAAATTTTGAAATTTCCCAAAATAATTGAAATTGGAAGAATGCAATGAACATTAAAAACTTGAACTCAATTAAATGTGCCAGTGCAACCGAATTTGCCATCAGTTACTTATTTTTTTAAATGCAAGAAAATGGACTAATGAGTGGATGATAAAGGTCGGACTGGGTACAAAGGGTCCACATGGCGTATTAGTGCAAGAGGGCCCTTGATAAGTACGAACCATGCAAGGGTGGGAGAGGTTATTGCCACACCATATAGCCGAAGGTGACAATTTTTTAAAAGTTCAATATGGTGTGTTTACGTTCTAAAGAATTTAAATTTCGAGTTGTTCAATGAAAGGAAATTAGAGGCTTGTGGCATACGTAGCAAAGAATTCTTAAATTTTCTGATATTCTTAGTTTAACGCAGGTAATAGTTTAGTTAAAATTATAATGTAAATTGTAATTTAATGATTAAACTATGAAACCTACAGAATTCGTTTCTACGACGTTATCACATCTGGTGAACTTATTAAAACTTGATTAATCAATCAAAAACTTCGTGAAATTTTTGGATGACGTGACACACTCATTATAACTTTATAACAAAACATTACAACAGTGTTATTAATACTGTCTGTTTTAGTGTTCAAGATTACGAATTGCTTCTAGGAGTTCTTGTCGTAAAAGTGCGTGAAGCCTAGTCTCTACTAGCTTTAAAACAGAAAATGTCCTTTCTGACGTTACGTGTGTAAATGGAACGTCAGCAAAGTGAAATATGCTACATAGAGATTGTAGTATGCACTACAGCTTGAAAGCACAAGGCACACAATTTCTGCTAATACGTGCCCTCGATAAACAAGTAATGACAGTCTCTTACTGGTTATTACTTGCGAATACGTCAAAATAAGGAACCTACAGCTAATTTGTTTGAGGAAAGACAATGTAGTTCTTTTGTCGTGCTGCGAGTCTCAGACACTCAGAGAGAGACGTATGCATTGGTATGATGAATTGCACTTACCTTTTATTGCTTTTAGATATGTTAAAAAGAGAAATATAAACCCAACCTTGTGAAACATGCCCCACTCCAGCGCTTCGACAGACATGAATCAAGATCACATTTGTTTCCGCTTCGTATTCAGTAGTGGCTACGACAGTTTTGAGGTAGGTAGAGGCAATGTGTTAACTTTCGTCGAAGTAACTAAAGACTAATTAAGTAACTGTTGTAATGCTTTTGGAAACAATTTGGTGTTTAATTTATTCTCCACATTTGCTCAATTTTTTCGCTAATTGATTTGAAATTAATTTTTTTGCTCTTTGTCACCCCTAAATCTTACCTCTCTAGGTGGCTGCCTAGTCTTGCCTAACGATAGAAATGGTGTTTTTTTTCTGTGAGCGGTCGTCTTACCACTTTTTTTGCAACTGCTCTACCAATTTTTTTTTTTGGGGGGGGGGAGGGGAGGGGCAAGTACTCTACCTTCTTTTCCTTCTCCTTTTTGTTTTTAATTTTTTAAATTTTTTGTTTTTATTTTTTGTTTTTTTATTTTGAGTGCTCTACCGACTTTTATTTTTTTTGTTTTTAGAAAAATGTCTTCGCTGTAGAGAACAAAAGGAATAAACACCCACTGCCTGAGCAAAAAGTTGCAGGTAATGAGAAAACAAATAGAAACCTCTATTGTTTGAAAATAAAAGAGAATATTCTCCATAAAATAAAAAAATATGCCTTGAAAACATAAATGAGTATATTTTCTCAACATCCCTCTTTTTCTTCTTGTAAACGTAAATAAGTATACATCAGCAGCATCCCCAACTTTTTTTGTTTTGTTTTGTTTTATGGGGGTGTACATGAGTAAGAAAACAAATAGGGTGCAGATTAAGAGCTATGGGTAGGTAGGATAATCATGTGTAAGGAAAAAAATTATAAGATGAAGAGAAAAGAGAAGTGAAAGGAATTACCAATACCGACTACGCCCTGCTCCACTTTGGTGCGTCGTCAGAACAACATCCTTTCTATATTGACCATTAGGAGGGGAACGTGGGATCGTCCAGTCTTGACTGGCATGTTTCGTTGAGATTCCAACTCCGTTGGCGAAAATACTCTGTAAATAGTTCACAAAATTGGCCCAATAGTGTCGATGTCGGCGAAAGGTGTGGTGGTGTACTTGGAGGCATGTCCAGAAGTCTGCTGGATTGACGATGTCGTCCAGGAAGTGGTAGATGGTAGCCATGCCACTGATCCATGTGATGGAGTGCCATTTAGACGACGGAAAGCAGGTCGTATCAGGATATATCATCATGGTAGGATGCGGGGGTACTCGGAGGCAGAAAGCCACAATCATCTGTATGAGAGTCCAGACAGCTGCTGCTGGCCCACACTCAAAACGATGTAAATCTGTATCTTCGACATTGCACTTGAGGCACAGGGGTGAGTCCACCAGCACAATGCGATGCAGTTTCTGTCTTGTAGTACATTTGCTGTTGATGAGAAAGTACCACATCACAGTGGTGTCAGTGCTGTAGTATGGTTGGTGGATCGTTTTCCAAACTTTAGGCCATGAACCTTAGGGGTGATGTGCTTCAACGGGTTTTCAGGATGGGTACGTTTGGAGAAGGCAGTAGATGTTGGTTCTGGGGAGCATATGTAGCTGCTGTATTCCAAACAGAAACAGCTAATGTGCGACATGAGAGGTGGGTGTGTGCCAAAGACATCAGTGGGTGTCTCGAAACAGGTGCGAGCTCGGTGGTCAAAATTCCAGTAAAATTAGCATTTTGGTTTTAACATAACTGGAGCATAGTATTGGTATAAAGTACCATAGTCCTGGCTCTCACATTAATCAGATTGAGGCCACCATTCCGCTTCGGTAAGGTGAGGGCATCATACTGGACTTTGAAGATGGGTCCAGAACACACAAAATATCCAAAAGTCGCCTGTAGTCTGGCTGCCACTGTTGCAGTGATGGGCAGAATCTGTGCAGTGTAGGGGATTTTGTATGTTTGCCTGCATGCATTGCAGTAGCACCCAGAAATTGGTCACTGAGGTGTGGCGAATGTCTCGCTTGTACACCAATCCGAGACAGTGAAGGGTTTCCACAAGTTGAAAGGGGACTATGCTGTCTGTGGGAAGGCCACGGCCAATCTTCATGGTGCATTATTTTGCGACATTCATAGTACTCCCTGTCCCTGCAGTGTAACGGGTAATCCACTGCATTACAGCTTGTACATTGGCCACTGAACCTACAATGAGGGCCAAGTCAACAGTATAGGGTTGGCAGTGGAACACATGATTCCAGAGTGGAATACCTGTCAAGCGTTGCCGTAATCCACAAATGAGTGGTTCCATCGTAATGACATAAAGCACCGTCGACTATGGGCAACCCCGCCATACTGAGTACTCAGTCCATGTAGGTTCTGTAACTCTGCTGTTGACAAGAAGCCTGGACATTGCCCCATGAAGAAGCTGCATAATCACCTATGTTAACATCAGGGGAATCGCCATTTGGTCTATCACTGAGTTGAGGAATGCTTGACTGATGCAGTCAAATGCTTGATTGGAATCGGTGGGGATCAAAGTGCCTCACAGTCATGAGTATATTGCCACAGTGATCAAATCTCAATATTCACTGAGGGTTGTCTGTATATTATGATTGCCGCCTAAGGATGTTTGTTTGTGGGAAACAATTTCTCTTAATACATGTTTGAGTCACACAGCTAGAAGGTGTGTGAAAATCTTGAAGTCAGTATTGAGTAACATAAACTGCCTATGACTGTCGAGTTGTGTTCCTCCTGCAGGTTTTGGGACAGGTATGGGTAAACCTTCCATGAATGTTGGTGGTGGGAGTGCCACACCAGACAAACGTTCCCAGTACATGTCTCTCCATCATGGTAACATCAAAGCTTGGAAGGTTCTGTAAAATTCGAGCGGTAAACCAACCGCGCCCGAAGACCGGCTCAATGATCCTTTGGCCACAGCACCATGGACATCATTGGTGGTCACTTCCGCAGTCAGGAGAGTTGTAGCTACGGTGTTTAATGTACAATGTATCTCCTGGGCAACCCCAGCAATGACCTCTGCACCAGCAGGTACTTCTTGATAGAAAAGTCTGTAGTGCATTGTGAAGGCATCCACAATGGTAGCTTGTGAAATCAGCTGTCGTCCATCAGGTAGCTCTAAAGTTGTCATTAAGGCCTGTCAGCATCAATGAACATTTTGAATAACATGATGCATAGAAGGTTCTTCACCATTAATCCTATCTTGTCCATGTGCTCGTATAATGGCTCCTTCTAGACAGTACCTGATCAAGGTTAAAATCTTTGCCTTGATGCATTGAGCCCCTTTTAGATGGTCCAGGGATGGAGGATGATCCATGAGCTCGCATAGAGCGTTATAGTAGAACTTTGTTGTGTGGTGATTCCACTTGGCGTAGGCCCTGCCAAACCTGGGCAGTTTGGCGCACAGTAACCACCATCGCAGTGTGGTCTTGTAATGCATGACGCATTGAACACAAGGATGCCATGTGTCGGTGACCTGTTGTTGACAATCAGGGTCCCGCAGTAGCGTGACATTGAGTTTCCAATGTACTGCGCTGCGCCATATAGATTGCCTATGTAGGTTCATGGTACAGATGTAGATGTCATGATCTGAAAAGGCAGACGGCCGACATTCCGTGTCGATGGGAAAGGGTTTTAGAGTGTCAGAGATATATGTTGTATTGAGTTGGCTGGCGGAGTGGCTCGTGATGTGAGTATGCCCCAGGTGGTCGACATGTACCACTCTCCAAGTGTCGAGGAGATGAAGGCAGCGGATAAGGAAGGAAAGTTCCGGACATGTGGTGACATGAGGGTATTGGTCTGAACGTTCGAGAACACAGTTGAAATCTCCACTAACGACGAGATGATCATATCTGCCGAGAAATAAAGGCGTGATATCTTCTGCGTAGAACTGGGATCGATCCCTCCATTTATCAGTGCCTAATGGGGCATAGAGAGTTATGATTTTGATTCCTTCAAGTGTTATGGTCACCCCTCATGCCGCTGGGAGACATGCAACATCAGAAACTGCAATCCCTTCTTGGAGGAGGATGGGTGCGCCTGTGTGTTCCATACCCACTGGGGCAGTGTATGTATCATATCCATAACACCCAGACCAAGTTGCTATCCTCAGTTCTTGTAGCAGGGCAATGTCGATGTCCACTGCTCTTAGTGTGTCGTGGAGCAGTTGAAGTTTAATGTGGGAGCCGATATTATTGATGTTGATGGTAGCTATTTGGTATGCCTGATGGGGGATCCGTACTGTCGATGGGTTTGTAGCTGGTGAAGATTGTCATGGTGGATTTTGGAAGTCTATAGCAGTCGCAGGAGTCATCATAGAAACATCCCCCATTTTAGTGTTAGTCTAATGGAGGAACAGATCTCATGTCAGCATAGGGTAAATCTGCGTCATCCGCTCATGATAAATGTCCATCAGTTTCAACTTTGATGAGAGGTGGCTCAATTGCGTCCTTGATGATGGATGTGCTACGTTCCATGGCTTCTAAGCGCAGGGCTTGCTCATGACCTCTGTTGGACGGCTCATTGTCTTGTGGATGATGTGTCTCCGTGGCAGAGGAGAAAGAGTTATCAAGTACTCTGTCAGATTTATGCTTCATCTCTTCATTCTGCAGAGGGGGCTCAGTGGTTGATTCTTATGTCTTGCAGCGTTTCTTTTGACGTTTGGGCGACTTTTCCTTCTGGCAATGTGTTTCAGTGTCTGAGGAAGGAAGATATTCACGTCATTCTGGTACAAAACCGACAGGTGCAATGATGCGGTCTTCGGTCTCCATAAAACTCTCTGATATCCTTGTGAACAGAATGTGTGTGTCTGGCTGTAAGTTACATTCACGGGCAGCACTGCTGGTGGCGAGGTGGTGTCACACCTCAGAATGTACTGATCCTGTGAGACACTCATGAACTGCATCTTGTGAGGGCTGGACATGCAGTATCACGGTATAGGTGATTGGAGGGGCAGTTGTGGTTTGGTCGGTGTTCGTGTCATCATGTCGTAGTTGCGCGATGCAGCATTGCAGGCATTCATTACAGACATGGCTTTCTTTGCCACAACTGGAACATGTTTGAGGTTGTCCGACGTAAATGACCACTGCACAGCAGCCGCCAATTGAAATGTACAACGGGATGCGCCGTTTGAGATCTATTTGAACTTGTCTCACACCATTAAGCACTAGATACGTCGGAATCTGTGCCCATGTCTCGGCTACGTGATTCTTGACTTTCCCGTATGGGCTTAGTGCTGCAATGACTCCATGTTCGTTCACCTCGAAGGGAAGTTCGAATACACAGATCGTTCGAAGTCCTGCATGGTCAACATCCACAGCCCCGATGTTGCCATCAGAGTGTCAAAATTTTAGACTATGTCACGTCCATTGAATAACCTCGTTGCAGGCAGCATTAGAAGTCATCTTAACATAAATGATGCTGCTAATGATCAATAGGTGTATGCTGATGAGATTGTCTCAGGGGATCTTCACATCTTCATGTAGGAAGTGTTCAATAGCCAGTGCTTTGGGTCGTGTGTATTCATTTGAAAAGGTGAACTTAAGAGTTTTCTTCCTGTGAAAGTGGCCATTATAGATTGTTCAACTGAGAAGCATGGTGACAGAGAAGTAAACAAACATTCTGCGTGCGCATTGGTGTGGATCGCCGAGTGTGGTCCGCACTGCTGCCCTGTTAAAGGCTGACTGCCCTGAATATCTGCCCAACTGGCCATCCCCTGGCAGGTGGCATGCTGCTATCGCCTCTGCGGGGCTGATGGCCATTCCAGAGCCCTCCAGCCGCCGCCCTCCAGCCGTGGGTTCAGAGTTAAGACTCCGGGCAGTGCCGTGACTTGCCACTATGGAGATGAAGTTGCTGGATACCCTGTACTATGACACAGCAGACACTGTGCAGTGCTGTGGACACAGCTGTCAACTCAGCCTGGCATACTGACTATACCAGTTCAGCACTTAGCCACCTGAGCAGCATGTATTAAACTATTCACTGTGTCTACCTTGCTGCTACTTCAATGCCGGAATATTAGAAGAGAACGCTGGGCTGTGCCAGAGAAGAGGGCACATACAGAAGACTGTCTAAGTAGAATAAATTAATAAAGAACTGTTTTATAATCACCATTGATTTCTCTGCAGCTTCCCTACACGTCACACCTGCCTGCTAAACCACCTACAAACCATACAACTCCCCACAAAGACTCAAGCACATCCTGACAAGCAACAGCTGTTTTGTGTTTTGCTCATATTTACCTACAGCTACTTGGGACTCTTACATATTAGCGCCCAATTTGGATCATCATGCTACTTCTACCCATGACATTTTGGCGACAGAATTGGGCTGGCCTGGAGCAGTGGTCGTCAAACTGCAACCAGCAGGCCACATGCAGCCCTAAAAAAGTGTTTGTGCTGCCTGCGGTTCTCAGCCGTATTCTACAACAATATGCATCAAGCAACAAATGGCTGAATCCAAATACGTCAGATAAGAGTGTATTTTTCTTGTTCAGTAACAAAGAAGTGGCCTTGGACCACCTGTTTATGTGTAGCGGCCTTCTTCTGCTTTTTTCCATTTCTTGGTACAGCTGCGGCTATGTGAGTTTGTGGCATGAGCGCCCCCACAGTTCACACACGTTGGCAGCAATGGTTTGTGGCTTTTCGCAGTCACGTGTAGCATGTGCTTTCACGCATTTCAGACATGTAACTGTGTCTCTGCAGGCCCTGGCTACATGCCCTATCTTTTGGTATTGGTACTACTGATGCGTCGGTGCACTGCTCCATTATTCCTTGTGTATGTGATACTACCGCCATTTGCATAATGTGCATACTACAATCCCACAACATATGTCAGCTCTGTGTACATTGCCATTGTTGTAAGTGAGACTGACAGAGGAACCTCGTTCCATTACTTTTCAATAAAAATGTTTCTGAGTCGTCTGACGTAAGGTAAGTCATTTACGTCATTCTTCTTACCTCACTTGTATGCGCAGTAATAATTTTTTACCTTATCAATCTTTATATGACGTCCTTTGGCCTACAAATGTAATTCCTTTTTATTTACTTCAGTTTGTTAGTATCTTCTGTGGATCACTTACGCCAACATGGCATCCAATCAGGAGAAGTGGCCACATTACGCCCGAGGAAAAGTGTCCAAGCTGTTCACCCCAATAAAGATTAATTACTTCCCAAAAACACACGTAATACAGCAGATAAAACTGACTTCTAAACACTTTTATGCACAAAGATATCACCTGCCTTTCTGTCCTTTCATGACAATTTTGAATTAATTAGGTGCATTATTTTATTTCAATCCCCCCCCCCCTCCCCCTGCTCTGTTCCATATGGCCCAGTACAAAAGGCCAATTGTAAATGGTCTGCAGCAATTGCCTGGTAATCAGTCGCTTGGTAATCCTTGACACTATGGCCAAAAACAAAATATGTCCTGAAGTCAGACAAACGAACATCGTATCTTGTTGCAATGACACTAGCTGCAATATCCACTTAGGTACGAAAAATTGGTCACCACATGAGCCTTCAGAAAAATGCATGTCGTTTTAATAGAGTATGTTCTTTTTCACTTAAAATTATTTTGTGTGATGTTTTTAATATGTAGATTCACAATGTATAAGGGGTGATCTATCAGTAACCATAAAAGCACTCCATCTTCAGGCCACAAGTGGCATACCGGGACCGTTCGACCGCCATGTCATCCTCAGTGGAGGATGCAGATAGGAAGGGCATGGGGTCAGCACACCGCTCTCCTGGCCATTATGATGATATTCTTGACCGAAGCCACTACTAATCGGTCGAGTAGCTCCTCAATTGGCATCATGAGGCTGAGTGCACCCCGAAAAATGGCAACAGCGCATGGCATCCTGGATTGTCACCCATCCAAGTGCCGACCACGTCAGACAGCGCTTAACTTCGGTGATCTCACAGGAACCGGTGCATCCACTGCGGCAAGGCCGTTGCCGTCAGTAACCATAGGTTCGTGGAAATTACTGAGAAACAAGGATACAAAGACACCAGAATGTATGGATCCAATGAGTGAACATAAAAGATCAGTGCTGCTACTCCCTAAATTTTCTCAATAATGTCCCTTGAAAAGAACATCATCTTCCCTCCAAGGATTCTGACATGTTCCACACCCAGGTAGATCCCTCTTCTGTGGGTCTATGGAATGAATAATTTAATCTAATCTAATCTAATTCCCATTTGAGTTCCCAAAGAATGTCTGTAATACTTATGTGTAGTTCGAAACTACTGCTAAAAAATGTAGCTGCCCACCTCTGAATTTCTTTGATGACTTTCTTTAATCTGTAATTCTATTACTTAATAAGTAGTTTCGCTGCTCACATACCTAGAAATCTATTCTGTATGCTTACACATTCATTGACAGCCTGCAGTGGGGCACTGTGCAAGATGTTTTTCGGAAATCTGGAAATACGGAATCTGCTTGTTGCCCTTCATCCATAGTTCACATTATATTATGCAAGAAAATGGCAAGCTGAGTTTCAAAGGAGCGATGCTTTCTAAAACCACACTGATTCATCGACATAAGGTTTTCAGTCTCAAGAAAGTTTATTATGTTCAAACAGGTACTATGTTCCAAGGATTCTGCAGCAAACCAATGTTAGGGACATTGACCTGTAATTTTGCAGGTCCATTCTTTTGCCCATCTTATACGAGGGCTATTCAGAAAGTAGGGAACATTTACGTCTGACGCCGCTACGTGCGCGGCGATCGCGTATCTATATTTTGGAATGTGCGTGCTCGGCAGCTCAGTCAGCATCCGTCTGTGACGGCGGGAACGTCTCTGCGCGTCTGGTTTTATCGATATTCGAATTTGAACTGTGTGCTGCAATCGAAAATCCTGCCAGTTGTGAGGTGTGGTCTGTGATACTGTTTTTGTTGGTAAAAAAACCAAAAACCTATACAAATTTATCGTGAACTGTGCGAAGTATACGGAAACACCGTAATGAGTGAATGTTCCATTTGGAAATGGTGCATTCGGTTTAAAAATGGCCGAACCAACGTTCATGATGAAGAGTAGAGTGGACGCCCGAGCATTGCGACTGATGATCATGTCACTAAAGTTGATGAAATGATCGTGAAAATCATCACTTCACAATAACGCAACTTTTGCTTTCTTTTCCACAAGTTTAACAGACTTTGTTGATCGAAATTGTCACTCAAAAGCTAGGCAACCACAAATTTTGTGCACGAAGTGTGCGCAAAATACTTACAGAGCACCATAAAAAACAGCGAATGGGGCTAACGTTGACATTTCTGGAGGCCTACCACAAACATAGTAATTCATTACTGGATCGTATCGTAACTGGTGATGAGACTTGGGTGAAACACGTCAATTGCGAGCTAAAATTACAGTCCATGGAGTGGGGGCACACACGGTCTCCCCAAAAACCAAGAAAATGTTTGCAAACCTTGTCAGCAAGGAAGTTGATGGCGACAGTGTTTTGGGACAGACGAGGTGTGCTTCTTATTGATTTTCTTGAACGTGGAGCTCCCATAAATTCTGCCTGGTACTGTCAAACTTTGCACAGCCTTAGAAGACTAGTTCAAAACGAATGCAGAGGAATGCTGCTGTCCAAAATTGTGTTTCTGCACAATGCCCGACCTCATACAGCAAACCACACTAAAGAACTCCTTAATTCATGCAAATGGGAATTTTTCCCTCATCCGCCCTACAGCCCCGATCTTGCACCAAGCAACTTCCACTTATTTCCCACGACGAAGATATGGCTTGCAACGTCGTGCTTTAACGACGATGCGGAATTCCAGGCGGCCATGACCACTGACTGAAGTCTCAGGCAGTAGAATTTTACGAAGAAGGTATTTCAAATCTTGTCCACCGCTTTGATAAGTGCCTCAATACGTTTAGTGAAAATGTGTAAAAGTAGTATGTCAGTCACTCTTTCTGATGTTTATAATAAAATGTATTTCTTGTACTTAGTATTTTTTTAATGCCAAAACGTTCCCTACTTTCTGAATAGCCCTCGTATATAGAAGTCACCCGCACTTTTTTCCAGTCCCCCCCCCCCCCCCCCACCTCCCACAAACACATACACAAACATACATACATTATCAACCTGAAGATTGCAAATATGTCAGGACGTATACTATTAAATGATCCCTTCTTTTAGTCAGGTTGCATTGCAATTTCTTTTCTCCTTGACTTGTTCAGTGTCTCCTCACTAGATATTCGATTTACTTGTCTAATCTTCACTATTCCTCCATAGCACTACACTGCAAAAGCTTCCATTCTCTTCTTGTCTGAACTGTTCTCTGTGCATGTTTCACTATTGTACAAGGCTCCACTCCAGATGTATTGGGAGATATGATACTGCATGAAGAATTTGACAGAGCACTGAAAGACCCACGTCAAAACAATGCCCCAGGAGTAGACGACATTCCATTAGAACTACTGATAGTCTTGGGGGAGCCAGGCATGACAAAACTCTTCTATCTAGTGAGCAAGATGTATGAGACAGGCAAAACACCCTCATACTTCAAGAAGAACATAATTCCAGTCCCAATGAAAGCAGGTGTTGACAGGGGTGAAAATTACTGAACTATCAGTTTAGTAAGTCACGGTTGAAAAATTCTTACATGATTTCTTTAGAGACGAATGGCAAAACTGGTAGAAGCTGACGTCGGGGAAGATTAGTTTGGATTCCGGAAAAATGTAGGTACGCGCGAGGCAATACTGACTCTACGACTTATATTAGGAGATAGGTTAAGGAAAGGCAAACCAACATTTCTAGCATTTGTAGGCTTAGAGAAAGTTTTGGGCAATGTTGACTGGAGTACTCTTTTTCAAATTCTGAAGGTGGCAGGGGTAAAATATGGGGAGGAAAAGCCCATTTACAACGTGTATGGAAACCAGATGGCAGTTGTAAGCGTTGAGGGGCATGAAAGGGAAGCAGTGGTTGAGAAGGGAGTGAGACGGGGTTGTAGCCTTTCCCCAATGTCATACAATCTGTATAATGAGCAAGCATGAAAGGAAACAAAAGAAACATTTGGAGTAGGAATTAAGAACCATGGAGGAGAAATAAAAACTTTTGCCAATGACATTGTAATCCTCTCAGAGACAGCAAAGGACTTGGAGAGCAGTTGAATGAAATGGACAGTATCTTGAAAGGAGGCTATAACATAAAAAAAGAGCAAAACAATGGTAATGGAATGGAGTTGAATTACACCAGGTGATGCTGAGGGAATACGATTTGGAAACAAGATGATAAAAATAGCGGATGAATTTTGCTATTTCAGCAGTAAAATGATTGATGATGGCCACAGTAGAGAGAATATAGACTCGCAATGGCAAGAAAAGAAAATTGTTAATATTAAATGTAAATTTAAGTATTAGAAAATCTTTTCTCAATGCGTTTGTCTGGAGAACAGTGTTGCACAGAAGTGAAATGTGGACAATAAGCAGTTCAGACAAGAATAAATGTGGCCCTATGGAAGAATGCTGAAGATTATATGGGTAGATTGTGTGACTAATGTGGAATTAATAAATCAAACTGGTGAGAAAAATTTGTGCACAGATTAATGTAAAGAAGGGATGAGTTAAGGTGACCACTAATAATAAGTGGTCATAAAGTTTCAATTGTTACTTGATATTCATTATACTGAAGATTTACCATATATCTGAACAGATCACATAATTATCATTTCACATAATCAAGCCTTCAATGATTTCATACTCACTGATCCACTAATTTAATTAATTTCTTTTTGTCATTGTACCAGAGGTAATCTACAACCCTGTCATCTTGTGTGAAGGGGAATTAAATAATGATGGAAAGGGAAAAGTTGTATGGCTGCATACTAATCTTTCTAGTGTTCTCCAAGATCAAAGTTTTTGTTATGGCTGTGATGTCACTTGTCTAGAGGCCGGCAAAGTTGATCCATACCAACACAAGAAATTTTCATCTCTGGGACTCTGCTAGTTTTATGGGTGAAGGTGGTATAAGTGCAAGTTTAAATATCAAATTACATTCCAAACCTATCTACACTACAGTATTCTACAGACTGGTGCATGTGATACTGTTGATGGTCATCTTTCCAATGGATGGAGACATTAAACTTGGGTACTCGTAATTCTTTTGGACTTCACTGTTGTCTGAGCACAGACCCTTTCTTTAAGTGCTTCCTATCCCTGACAACACAAGCACAATATTACACTTTATGATTCCCCATCATAGTCATCAAGATTATGCAATTACACATCTAACACACCATATCACATGAGGGAATGTTGTAAACTGTATCCACTGGGGCTGAACCTAGCACAATAATGTGAGGTTTCTATGCAATCTGAAAATTTAATGAGTGCAGGATTTTCATTAAAGAGCCGTATATAAAACTGAAACTTTTTCACTAATATTCTGTATAATTGTGCTTCTTTCCATATTTTAATGATAATTACAACATTTTATGATGCACTAGAAAAATTGAATACTATATCACGATGACACGTCATAATGGTTGACAGTTACTTCTGCTTTTCAATGTCACTCACATGTCCTCCACGAAAAAGGTGAAGATGGTATGGCAATTTTGGGCTGTTAGATTTATTTGGGCTTGGATACTTATTTTTCGACAAAGATAATAAGAATTCACATACTGAGGAGAACATTTTAGATAACAGGATACTTGTTGTATACTGCAACAATTAACAAAGCTTTTCTGCCTTACGATGACTCTGCTTCTGTCCACTTACCAAGGATTATTGTCTTCAAGCTCAAAGAAAATGGAATGCATTTGATGCAACAGCCAAAATGCTGAGCAGAGTCCTGTTGAATTTATTTATAATGATCTACTTTCATTTGCACACCAGATCAATTTGTTTAAAAAGTTGGTAACAATTATTCACCACAGTTAAGGAAGAGTGAATCAAATTAAACCTTCACTGTACCAGAACACAGTGAAAGTATTCCCTGAAGATTAAGTGCTGTAATAAAGCGCTGTAAATAAAAAGAAAGAAGAGGACCTGAAATCTATTACAACTATAGATATACAATGACATAGAACAAGTTGATTGGTTATAGTAAAATTAACCAAACAAGTGAAATATCAAACAAAAATTGTGTCTTTTTAACTAAACTGGAATGTCTGCAGAAGAGGGGAGCAGCTTACATAAAGTACGGTCACATTGCAATTGTTTTGAAAAGAATGTCAAAGATCAGCAGCAGCTCAAACAACATCTGTACCACAAGGTCTTGCGTAAATAGTAGTGAAAGAAAATGAAATAAATATTAGAAAGCTACAAAACTTTAAAATAGTAACACACAGTACTGTTGAAATGAGCATAAGTAAGATGATGTCATATGTCAACAGTAAAATTACAGACAGTACCTCAGAGTGGTAGAAAATGTTTTCTTCTTTTTTGAGGCAGTAGCAACGTGTCTAACATTTCAGGGAGAGGAATGTCGCATACTGGATTCACAGGGATCACCTAGACCTCATGTAAATAGTTTAGTTGAGTAATTGTAAGTGCTTTTGTATAAAGCTATTAAGGACTTTTCACACACAGTAGAAGTAATTGATCTCAATATTAATACACTGAAAGGTAATAGTTATATACAACATTCTTATGATGTATAAACATTTACAGTGTTATTTTAGGAGCACATAGCCCTGCAATGCATACTCAGAGATCACAGAGATTAACAGATTATACCACCATTAATATACCTCAGAGTAGTCAAAATGTATAAATGCTAAATAAGAACTACCAGTTCCTTGTGGTCAAACGGTTAAAATACTAGTCATGAAAGTGAGCTCAGAAAAAGTGCTAGTCGAGGTAAGGCAAATAAAACCAACAAAATCATGCAAGTTAAAAACGGCAGATTTGAAAAACAAAAAGTGCCAAAATCACAAACTCAGGAAAATAAGTGTAAAAATACACCAGATACTTAATGGTCATAATTGCACTGTTAAGCTGTTTTATTTGAAAGTGAAGCATAGTATGGATCTAGTTTCCAAAAGAAATTACAAACATTGTATTGTAATAGTATGAAGAACGTATTGAAAGTGCAAACGCAATGAAAAGCTCTAAGTATCATATTCAGCAAAAAGATAGTAAAACTTGTCAGGTACCACATCATTTCAATCAGATGTTCTTTTCTTCATAGATGTAGCTTGTAACATCCAGGTCACGTAGTTGCATTTTCTTGATTTTGTCCTGTACTCATACATTTTCTCAAAATAGGAATACCTTCCCAGGCCTCCTGATCTTAACTACATAAGGCTTATGTTTGTCCATCTGTAGCCACTGTACTTTAGATATGTTTGGATTTGCTGCGTTTATATTACAATCTGATGCTTTTTTTGAAATTGAAGATATCAGATGCATTCATGTTATGATAAAAAATGGTTTTATTTGTCTTGGTTGGTGTATCCCATCCTTTAGATCTTCTGGAACAATAAATCTGGGTGGGATGAGCTTCTGCAGGAATTTGTTTATTACTTTAACTTCTGTATTTATTCCTTCCACTTTTCAGGTTTTTCCTCATTGCTGCCACATTCAATTTTTCAGATTTTTCCTTATTGCTGTCACAGCACCTTCTCTTGTAATTTGTTGTTTCTTTGCATTCAAACTCTCACAAAAAATTGCTACCGCCTCCATTTTATCTAACACTGAGGAGTGAGTGCACAGTACATAGAGCCTTTCATATGTTAACAGCAGTAGCTGTTAAATCACATTCCATCTGTTGACTGCATTTGCTTCTACATTCTCATTCATGGCAGTTTGAGCCTTTTACACTTTATTGGGATTTACATGTGAATTCCATTTTGCACAAAACCTCAAAATTCCTTATAATGGCACTTTAGAGCCTCTTTCAATTTAAGTCTTCGATCTTGTGATGTTAAAATCTGGAGATAAATTTGTTCTTCTAAAAATGTAGAGATGTGAAGACTTTTGTGCAACTCTGGATTATTATAGAAACAGACATAATCAGAGAAGAGTAAGAAATGTATCACAATGACTGATTATCAAGGAAAGAACTATAAATGAAGTTAAAAAGCTCTCACATATACAAGACATAAGACAGTTGTGAGACTTACAGAAAGAAAACCCTAATGAGAGACACCAAATTCAGATTCCTCAAAAATGAAATTAAGGAACAAACTATCAAGATATGAAGAGATGGGATTCCACTAGGCATTGTCTGCACCCATCACGGCTGGGAAAGGAAGGTTGGTGGAGTTAATTAGTGTGAGTATAGCAGGTGGGTGTGGGGCCACACATGGACAAATGACTGTTTTCATGAGTATGACTAGACCTTTTTTTATGATAAATAATGACAACCAGCTCTGCACCCCCACAAGTATCCCAACTGACTTAAAGATTTCTACATTGTGTACACAGAAGACAGGATGTGCCACAAAGGAGTGCACAAACTCCATAGAAATTGGCTTGGAAATATCTATTCTTTATCAAATATGCAGTCTATTAAAAATTAAATACACCAACTTATGGATGTCTATCCCATTGCATGGGCAAGGGAATTAAGCTGATGATATGTATGAGAAAAAGTACCACCACAGCTGTATCTTCAGAATGTCTTTGTTGTCTCACATGACAAGTTTCAGCAGCACATCACCGCTATCCTCAGGCCCCATCACTGACAAAACAGTATTAGACTTCCTTGGCAAATTTATTGTGGAGTTCTTTTTACTAGTACATATGGACTAAAGCCCGCCTGGTTAGCTGTGCTGTCTAACGCACTGCTTTCCGGGCAGGAAGGTGCGCTGGTCCCCGGCATGAATCTGCCCGGCAGATTAGTGCCGAGGTCCGGTGTGCCGGCCAGTCTGTGGATCGTTTTTAAGGCGATTTTCCATCTGCCTCAGCAAATGCGGGCTGGTTCTCCTTATTCCATCTCAGTTACATTACATTGGCGATTGTTTCGCAAACACTGTCTCCACATACGCGTACACTGTAGTTACTCTATCACGCAAACATTTGGGGTTACATTCGTCTGGTGTGAGACATTCCTGGGGGATCTACTGGGGGCCGAACCGCACAATAACCTTGGGTTTGCTGTGGGGTGGTGGTGGGATGAGTGGACTGCTGTAGCCTGCTGTGGGGTTGTGAACCACTGAGGGCTACGGCGCGGACGAAGCCTCTCCGTTGTTTCTAGGTCCCCAGTTCCATACAATACAATACAATACAATACAAAACACATGGTCTAGGTTTTCTCACAAGGGACACTCCCCATTGCACCCCCCTCAGAGTTTGTGGTAAGATGGCTCAGTCGATAGCCCATCAAAACCTGAACACAAATCAAGCATGAAAACAGGAAGAAGCTGTACTGAATCGTGGAAAAAAAAAAAAAAAAAAAAAAAAAAAAAAAAAAGCAAAATGAAACAGTGAATGGTCAAAGTAAGTACAATATAGTGTAGTTTCAAGTAGTAATGCCATTGTGGTCAAATGATTATGGTGTTGGGCTGCCATATGGGCGACCTGTGTTCAAGCCTAACTGCAACAAATGAATGTAACAGTTTCACAATCACACAGTTTCTATGTGCACAGTCAGAAGATATGCTTTTAATGTTCTTGAAGTTGTGTTCTGTTTTGGAAGTTTTGGCTCTTGAATTCCTTTGCTGTAACATAGTTCACACGTCTATTTGTTGTTTTCACTTCTGTGAGATGTCTATGTGCAATCTCACCTGCTCTCACTATTCATCATGTTTACTTGCAACGGTAATGTATTCTTATCACATGACCTATTCTACAACCAATGTATAAAATGACAACTGCCAGGACTACAGAAAGACAACAAACATTTAAATGATCAGATGGACAGTTCACACTTTTGTGGAAAAAATAAAAATAAAGAGCATGAGAAAGATTTGAATGTGTGTCGCCTGCATGGCAGTCCATAACCATCTCCACTTAACCACAATGCCATTAGTCCTATCAGCTCACACTATACTGAACTTGTTTTCCTTCAATAACTCACTGTATCTATTTTGCTTCTTTCTTTCTTTTTTTCTTCAAAGTTGAATACACCTTTTTCCTTTCATGCTTGATCTGTGTTCACTTTTCAACAGACTGTCTACTGAGCCATGTTACCACAAAATCTGACGGTATGTGAGGGGTGGTTTCCCTTGTCAGGAGTCTCCTCTCGACATGGTGCCAAGTAGACACACCTGAGCAAAGCTAGCCCACGTGTACTAGTAACAAGGACTCCACAACAAATGCACCAAGGGAATCTAATACTCTTTTGGCAGTGGTGGGGCTGATGATTGTGATAATGTGTCACTGAAACTAGTCATGTAAGACAATAAAGACATTCACAAGATACAGCTGGGGTGGTACTTCTTCTTATATAAAATACACCAGTTTGAAGGGCGTCACATAGTTCAGAATCAGTTTTAGACTATGTGCTTTCAGGTATTGACAGGGAAAATTGTAAAATATTTATGCCATGCCTTTCTGATCATTACTGTCAGCTACTAATGCTAGATGGGTTTTGTAAAATCTCCAAAACTGCAGGCCTTCAGAAGTATCTTTTCAGAATGTAAAATACATACTTTTTCTAGGGCATTGGCAAATGAAACCTGGTATGAAGTGTATACGGACAACAATGAGGAGGCTAAGTTCTCTAAATTCCGCATATCGTTAAATTAATTTTTGAGATGGCATTTTCAAAAGTAGCCACCTCTACTAAGGCAGCCAAGGAAAATAAATGGATACCTGTGGGTATTAGAAAGTCCTCCCAGACACTTAAACTCATCAGTGCTTTACAAAAGCAATATACTAATCCACAGAGTCTAGATTACTGCCACAGGTATAAAGAAATACACAGGCGGGTACTGCTTGCTGCAAAAAAAATATTCAATGATAAAATAATATATTATGTAGAAAATGAAAGTAAAGTAGTGTTTGGATGTCATAAAACAAGAAACTGGAAAAGGCACACACAAGTATAATAACATACAAATCAAACAAACGTGGAGGCAGAATAAAAGAAAATTCTCAGGACCTGGAGAAAATTTTTAATGACTACTTCTCTGGTATTTGGAGATGTTGCCATAAAATCTACGAAAAACAAGTGTAATACCCACAATGACTTATGCAGCAAGCACAAAGCAGTTCTTCGCAACAGAGCTTTAAATCAGGAAGACAATAATGAAATTAAAAATAAGAAGTCAGCAGGTATAGATGAGGCTTCTGTCCTTGTTCTAAAGGCACACAGTGGTAGCTTAAAAGCTCCATTAACAAACAATAAATGAGTCCTTCAGTTCCTGTATCTTTCCAGAGAGCCTAAAGCATGTACAAGTTGTGCTCTTACTAAAGAAAGGTAATGTAGACAGTGCTGAAAACTACAAGCCAGTTTCAAAACTTTCTGCATTCTCAAAGACAACTGAAACAATCATGAAGAATAGACTAATGGGTTATATGAATAACAAACAATGATTTGCTTCCTAAGGGGGAGAAATATTGGGTTGGTGCAAATGCCAATAATATTTTTCCACACACCAGATACACATAACAGAGACTTTAGTCATATAAATATATATTCTCCTTCACTACTTACAAAAGCCTGCCAACTCAGGGATAACTTTTTGATTACACAACTGTAGAAATCACATGGTATTGAGGCAATGAACTCATGAACAATCTTCATCCAGAAAAGAAATTCCTTGAAGGTTGTTTGAAAGAGAGCAGCAAATGTGGAAATCTGAGGCCATAAGATCAGGTGAATAAGATGGATATGGAATGACTTCTCAACCCAGCTCCTGTATAGTATTTATTGTTAGTCTAATTGAATGCTGATGGGCATTATCGTAGAATAGCATCACTTCAAGCAGTCATCCTGGTCATTGTTCTTGGATTGCGTCTGCAAGATGTCTCAGTTTTTGACAACAAATGTCAACAGTGATGGTTACACCTCGAGGAAGCAATTTGTATAACACCACACCGTCGCTGTTGCACCAGAAGCATAACATTATCTTTTATGGATGTGTGCAGGTTTTGTATAGGGAGTTGCTGCTTGTTTGGACTGAACCATTCCTTTCTTTTCCTCTTTTTTTTGGGGGGGTGGGGGTGGGGGGTGTCATCAGTCTTCTGACATTGTGGCATGCCACGAATTCCTCTCCTTTGCCAACCTCTTCATCTCAAAGTAGCACTTGCAACCTATGTCCTCAATTATTTGCTGGTTGTATTCCAATCTCTGTCTTTCTCTACAGTTTTTGTCATCTACAGTTCTCTCTAGTACCAAGGAAGTCATTCCCTCATGTCTTAACACATGTCCTATAATTCTGTTCCTTCTCCTTGTCAGTGTTTTTCACATATTCCTTACCTCTCCTATTCTGTGTAGAACCACATCATTCCTTACCTTATCAGTCCACCTAATTTTCAACATTTGTCTGTTGCATAACATCTCAAACGCTTTGATTCTCTACTGTTCCAGCTTTCCCGCAATCCATGTTTCACTACCACACAATGCTGTGCACCAAAATCACATTTTCAGAAATTTCTTCCTCAAATTAAGGGCTATGTTTGGTACTAGTAGACTTCTCTTGGCCAGAAATGCCCTTTTGGCCATTGCTAGTCTGCTTTTGATGTCCTCCTAGCTCTGTCAGTCATTGGTTATTTTGCTGTCAGGAAGCAGAATTCCTTAATTTCATGTACTTCATGGCCATCAATCCTGATGTTAAGTTTCTCACTGATCTCATTTCTGCTACTTCTAATTATTTTCATCTTTCTTCAATTTACCCTCAATTCATATCCAGTCTGCAGCCCGTGGTCTCACGGTAGCATTCTTGCTTCCCGAGCACGGAGTCCTGGGTTTGATTCCTGGCGGGGTCAGGGATTTTCACCTGACTCGAGGTGACTGGGTGTTATGTTGTCTTCATCATCATCATTCATCCCCATTACGGTCGGAGGAAGGCAATGGCAAACCACCTCCACTAGGACCTTGCCTAGTACGGCAGTGCAGGTCTCCCGCATCATTCCCCTATGCTCTGTCAAGGAGTATGGGACTTCATCATCACCCTCATCATATTCAGTACTCATCAGACTGTTCATTCCATTCAGCAGATCACATAATACTTCTTCACTTCCACTCAGGATAGAATGTCATCAGTGAATCATATCATTGGTATCCTTCCACCATGAATTTCAATTCTACTACTAAATGTTTCTTTTATTTCCATCACTGCTTCTTCGATGTACAGATTGAATAGTAAGGGTAAAAGACTACATCCCTGTCTTATGCCCTTCTTAACTGAGGGCTTTGTTCTTGGTCATCCACTATTATTATTTCCTCTTGGCTCTTGTACATATTGTATATTACCCGTCTCTCCCTATAGTTTACCCCTATTTTTCTCAGAATTTCGAACATCTTGCACCATTTTACATTGTTGGACACTTTTTCCAGGTGAACAAATTCTATGAATGTGTCTTGATTTTTCTTTACTCTTGCTTACATTATCAACCGCAGTGTCAGAATTGCCTCTCTGGTTCTTTTGCCTTTTCTAAAGCCAAACTGATCATCATCTAGCACATCCTCAATTTTCTTTTCCATTCTTTTGTATACGTACCATTCTTATCAGCGGTTTGGATGGCTGAGTTGTTAAACTGATTGTGTGATAAAGCTCGCACTTGTCAGCTCTCACAGTCTTTGCGATTGTACATATGGCATGTCGCCAGACTCATACATTCTACACACCAATGTGAATAGTCATTTTTTTGCCACTTCCTCCAATGATTTTAGAAATTCTGGTGGAATGTTATCTAACTCTACTGCCTCATTTGATCGTAAGTCCTCCAAAGCTCTTTTAAATTCTGATTCTAATACTGGTTACCCTATCGTATTTAAATCAACAACTGTTTCTTCTTCTATCAAATAAGACAAATCTTCTCCCTCACAGAGGCAGTCAAGGTACTCCTTCCGCTCTCTCCTCTGCATTTAACAGTGGAATTCACATTGCACTCTTAATGTTACCACCCTTGTTTTTGATGTCACAAAAGGTCATTTTGAATTTCCTGTATGCTGAGTCCATCCTTCTGACAATCATTTCTGTTTCAATTTCTTCACATTTTTCATGTAGCCATTTAGTCTTAGCTTCCCTGCACTTCCTATTTATTTCATTCCTCAGTGACTTGTATTTCTGTATTCCTGAGTTTCCCAGAACATTTTTGTACTTCCTCCTTTCATTGATCAACTGAAGTATTGCTTCTGTTATCCATGGTTTCTTCACAGTTACCTCCTTTGTACCTATGTTTTTCTTTCCAAATTCTGTGATGGCCCTTTTTATAGATGTCCATTCCTCTTCAACTGTACTGTCTACTGAGCTATTCTTTATTGCTGTATTCTTTATTACCTTAGAAAACCTCAAGTGTATTTCAACATTCCGTAGTACTTCCATATCCCACTTCTTTGTGTATTGATTCACCCTGACAAATGTCCTTAACTTCAGTGTACTCTTCATCACTACTATATCTGCTTCTGGGTTCACTGTATTGGTAGGTAAGCAAAGCACTGACAAAAAACATTAGTGCGACCGCTGTATCAGCAAAAGATGTATTTTACTATGGTGGAAGGCAGTAACAAATGAGAGAAACCTCAGTCAATTTTTTTGTCAATTAATAGAGAGACTCTGTCTTTAGTTATTGTGGTGAGAAGACATTTTTCTCATGAATTAATGTGTTGTCTGAATAATAATCCTATGAAAATACTAAGTCTCAAAGTTCGTTTTTGTGCAAAATCACGAAAGTTTTCCTTTCTTCCGCACATTATCTCAGTGTCAGGTCAACAAGCAGCCTGCATCGGAAGAGGAAGTCTGATCACGAATTAATGTTACACACACGGTCAAATCCATGGCAGAAGAAGACAAATATAACCAAGGATACCAGGCGTAAGTTCACAACACCACTGGCTCACAATTTACGGGCTTTGTGAACTAAATGTGAAAAACAATTTATTTGCTTCAAAAATCATAAAAAAATCAAATATGTCCATGTATAAACCAATCTTTTTTTTGCACAACACCTTACAATTCAGTACCTAATTTTTGAATTTCTGTATGACCATGATGTAATTTAACCGAAATCTTCCCATATCTTCCGGCCTTTTCCAAGTACAGCTGCTCCTCTTGTGATTCTTGAACAGAGTTTTCCTTGTGCTAGTATAAAGACACAATTGCTCATCACCAATTATGATACAGTCCATGAGTCAGTTCATGATGAGCAAGCTGAGATCCACACATGGTCACCTGATGACTTTTGTGATTTTGAGCATGTGGTTCCCGATACACACAATTTTTGAATCTTCCCCATAGCATGCAAATGTGGTGTGATGGTGGAATGATCACAATTTATCATATTTGCCAGTTCTCAAGTACACAAACACGAATCATTGTGGATTAATAAGTTCAAATGAACTTCATCAAACAGTGTAGGTCTTCCTGAATGTGCGGTCATTAACGTCAAAATTATTCTCCTTAAAAAGAGAAAGTCATTTTCTTGCTGTACTCTGTCCAATGGCATTATCCCCATGAACAGCACAAAATTTTCTGGCTGCCTCTGCTGCTGTCAAACCCATTATTGAACTCAAACAGAAGAATATGTTGGAAATTTTCTGATTTCTCCACTCGGCACAAATGGCACATTTGTACTTCTAATGTCCACAGCGCCACTTGCTATCTCCAAGTGACAAAATGTTGACTCAAATAGCAATAGTGAACTACAAATAAAAAAAGAAAACTCAATAAATAAGCCCATAGCAACTGGAATACCAGCATGCAGAACAAAAGTGTTATAAACTTGTGCACCAACCTAATACAGTATCAGCTATTACAGATTTCACAAAAGTGGTGCTTGAAGATTCTGACTGTGTCACTGGCATATTCTTTGACTTGCCCAAGACTCCTGGCACTGTTGACCACAAAATACTACTAAATAAGCTAGAAGCACTATGTGTAAGAGGTACAGCAAATGAGTGGCTTCAGTCTTACCTGCAAAACAGGGTGCTGAAGGTGGAGATAGTTCACCCATCTACTGAAGATAAATTTCTAGTAAAACAACTGTCAGACAAGAAACACATAAACACAGGTGTTCCTCGTGATAGTGTGTTGGGTCCACTTCCGTTCTTAATATACAGGGTGACCCGGAACTCCACCAACAAACTTTCAGAGGTTGTTCAGGGATACCTTCTGAATATTTTGGTATCAGGGATTCATGGCCTCTGACAGTTCCTTATGCAGTAATAATGTAACTACAATTTATTCAGTTTGTCACCTCAGTTACCTTTGTAATGAAGAAGACTGAAATATGCAATCATCAAAATGTACAACACATCCAGTCTCTCATATAACCCTATTTACAGTTGCAAAAGGACTCCAATGTGGTTACTGCCACTGCAGGAATAGCTCAGCATAGGCACCACTATGCTGCTCCTTCCCTGCATTTAGTGAAACTGCACACGAAGTGTGTATCGGTCAGCTCTTCATCAATAAACCTATCAATTATGTTTAGTATCATCGTTAATGTTCAGCTAATATTGCTGGACAAACAAACATGAGACAGAACAGTGCAATACTGAATGCAAGCTTGAGGTTGAACAGTAAAGTGAGAATTATTGTTGTCAATAGCAAGTGTGTGAGTGAGTGGAATATTTTTGTTTCAAAACAGGACACACAGCACATACTGTTGACATTTACACTACTGTACACTATTTTCAGTGCAATATAGATGCAAAAGTAAATGGTAAATGGGGCAAGAAACCAAACAAACTGCATTAACTGTGTAAGAAGATGCTGGAGACTGTGGGTCCCTTATACCAAAATACTCAGAAGGTATTCCTGAACAACCTCTGAAGTCGTTCGGCGGAGTTCTGGTTCACTCTGTGTGTGTGTGTGTGTGTGTGTGTGTGTGTGTGTGTGTGTGTGTGTGTGTGTGTGTGCAAATGAAGCTCTCAAGGATGTTTATCACCAGGCAATATGTAATAAACTAACACTGAACATAAATCAAATGAACAGTGTGCTCTTCAGCATATAGAAGTAATAAAATTCTCCCACATTAAGCCTAGTGATCAATTTATAGAGGGCATAACAAGCACAAGGTTTTTGGGGTGAATATTGATTGTCTGTAAACACTGAATGAATACAGGAAGATGGTGGCGAAAATAATGTCTTCTGCATGTATCGCTCTTAGCTTTCTGTCTTGTATTGTTATGTACACTCACTTCTTAGGCATGAGATTCTCTTCTGGCTATCAAAGGTACAAAATGTGGATACAATTTTTACACTGGACAAAAGTACATAAGAATAAGAACTAGATGCAGTAGTTGGGTTCTCTGCAAAAAATTGCTTAAAAAACTGGGTATCCTTACTGCTCCACAAGAGTACAACTACCAATCTGTTGTGCATATCAGAGGAAAATATATACTATGGAATTCACTGACATAATGCATGCAGAAGGTCCATCAGGAAAGAAACTTTTAAAATACATCTGTTTAAAAAGGCAGCTCAAATTTTCTTTATAACTAGTGCATACTACATGTCAGAGATTACTTAGAAGAACCAGAGTGGTGGTTAATAATGAAACTGGATAACTATGTAACCACGTCACATTACAAAACTGTAATGTGTTGCAAGCACATCATGTGCCAAGACCTATAGTGCATGATAGTAATGTCTTATGATTCTCCTGAGTTCAACATCTCACTCATCATGGGAGGATGCAGACTCAGTTTTGCAGGTGGACTTAGGGGATGACATGAAGACCAACACAGATTATAGTGGCATGTTTACTGGTTTGGATCAGTTTTCTAAATGGATTAGAGTTAGTGCAAGGGGCACAGCAGCGAGTTTGTGGGTCTGGAGGCATTAGTGAGGGCCCTGACATGTGCAGTGATGAAGAGTAAAACTGTGTTTGTATCAAAGAATATTGTACAACAGTAATTAACTGAATGAGGCAAAGCAGTTGATAATACCCTGATCTCATATTCAGGAAGATGGAATTTTCTCTGTCTAGTCATCTGGATTTAGGTTTCCCTCAGACACTTCAGGCATATGCCAGGATGGTTCCTTCATCAAGACCACAGCTGAGCACCTGTTCTCCTTAAAGCGCTCTCACATCTTCTGTCTGTATGTATATTTCTGAGCTATTTAATTTCATTGCATTATGATGACAAACGTTATATAATTGTACGATGATCCCTGGATGAACGAATGAGCAAATAAATAGTTTAAGATAATATTGCTGATATTTTATGGCCCACAGTGACATAAACAGCAGATGTGTCACATTTTTAATCAGTATTATGTTGAAATAATAAATAAACTGTTATAATGCCAAAAATAAAGAGCGTAAATAGCAGCACTCAGTGTGTAAGAATGCTTCCACATATTATCAACAAATCAAACAGGTGTGAATAAATAAATAAATAACTTCTATAACATAAGAAAACCACTGAGGGCTAGATGGTATGTCTTCCAGGTAACAAATAGGCAGAGACTAATGAAAACCTGTGCCAGGCAGCTAGTTACTAAATACCAAACCCATGGTAGGTTCAGCATACCCGAAGGGCTGCAGTGATATCATTTCATGTCTCTGCAACTTCACTGAATATCTCCATTGATCCACTCATTTTATTTGATATTTATTACGCTTATGAAATGTTGCTGACTTTGACTGGTCTCACGGAAAATGTAAACAATATATTTTCGAAAATAACAACTAACTCTCTGCAAAAGGACTGTCATTGAATTTAGATGAAACAATACTTGCAATTCAGTAAAGCACAAATTGTGACCACACTATTAGAAATGACACAGAATACTCTAAATTCTTAGGAGTTCCTAGTAATTTGAACCCAAACTGGAAGTTATATCTCAGAGTTCTTCCTTAATTTCTTAGCTCTGCAACTTTTGGATTAGAGATAAAATCAGATTTTAGAGACAAACATTTAAAAAAGCTGACATACTTTTCCTATTTTTCATTTGGTAATGTCTTGCCACATTATATTTTAGGGTAACTTGTTATTGAGGGAAAAAAATTTACCTCTTGTTGACAGCTCTTTAACAGCTGGAGATACTGACAGTAGCCTCAAACTCCATTATGAAGCTTGTCGTCAGAGTTTTTAAACAACATAACATTCATACATATAATACTGAAAGTAGAAAAGATGTATACTATCAATCACTCAGCCTTAGTGTGGCACAGAAAGGAATTAGGTGTTTTCTACATGCTGATTATCCACAAGACTTTCAGCTGCATTTTTAAAAAATTTATTTCGATGTTTAACTCATGTACCTACAATCAATTTCAAGACAATATTATCTTACCTTCAGGTATCTGTTATGTGTGCTTCATGAAATGAATGCCGTGAACACTGTTAACCATCATATCGTCAAGGTAAGTACCTACTGTGCATCTGCAACGCAACTTGATAATTCATGTCAAACACCCTCTACTCTCTGTATAAAAATGAAAAACTCAACACAGAGAGCACTTGACATGAATGATCAAACTGTGGGGCACATACAAGATAGACATGACAGTTACAGAACTAACAGCATTTGATTCATCAAGCATGCCTAACAGGTAACTGAAAATGATACAATATTGTCTTGAAGTCAGCTGCACATACATGAGTTAAATACCAACACAAATTGAAATGTGTGTGTGTGTGTGTGTGTGTGTGTGTGTGTGTGTGTGTGTGTGTGAAGAGAGGGAGAGAGGGACTATAACTTACTGTATGTAATGAGGCATTATAGTTGTAAAATTAACTCATTCCATATCATAGTGAGAGGTCACAATTATGATCCACAGAACAAGAAATAACTAATTAATCGTTCACTAAATTCAGCCATAGAACTAGTGCTTACAAATGGCATTAGTGTAATGGATGTATTACATACAACAAACCACCATTCACAATAAAAAACACAGCGAAGAGAAACATATCTAAACACAAAATGGACATTATGTAATTTTTGCCTGTCTACTAAGTATAAAACAATGACGATGTTTTGAAGCAGTTACTGGAGAGGCACAATTTGAAAACAGAAACATCTGCCTCAACTGAGGAACGTATGTAGTTACTGTTAAGTAAGCAGCTAACTGTCAAAGCTGCATTGCTAAGTAAGAGGTGGAGAGTGTCACTTTGTGTGAATAATGTGGTGTGAGTTGTGTGGTATACAAATATGTGTTGCTGTTCAAAGCCAAATTAAAAAAAAAAGTAATGTTATTATTCTTGTAATGTACTTAAACATTACTGTATAATTTTGTAAAATGACTCAAAGTCAAGTAAAGACTACTACTACTACTACTACTACTACTACTAATAATAATAATAATAATAATACTGATAACAGTGCTGTACGTCAACACCAATGTTTTCAGTTACAGCTATCAAATAGTCACTCTACAAATATGTAGTTCAAATCAAACAGTCTGAATTCCTACCTTGAAAAACAGATATTTTGAATCCTTAGGCAAATCAAATGTGGGGACATAATAAGAGTTAAGCTGGGATCATGAAGAAGTAACTCAGTTGGTTAAGGATAGGGAAGAAATTGGGTATGGATTTATTGAAGGAAATACAAAATTGTTAAGGCTTTCGTGGCCACTTGTTGACAAACTGCCTATTGGCTTCTGTCTTGGGTTCTTCGGCCGACGTTCATCTAATGATTTTTCTGACGTTTCACCAGCACGAGTGACTGGCATTGTCAAAGCTTCACCCTCCATTGCCGGTGGTGAACTGGAGCCGAGCTCGCGGTCGCACACTATATGTACCTGGTGCGCCAACGTCCGAGGGCTTCTCCGCGGTCATTTCCGGTGCGGTTCTCCTCTTGCTACCTGTGACGGTCGTTCGCTGCAGTACAGGAAGCCAGGATCCGTTTACATTAAGGCTTTCCTCTTTCTTGTTGAAACTGTTCGCGTGTTTTTGGATTTCTACAGCTTCTCTGAACAAGCGCGTGTGATAGTGCTTCTCTATAGCCAGAACTTCCGTGTCGGCGAATTTTATTACGTGGTCGGTCTCATTCGGGTACGGCCTTTCTGCCATACATTCCCAGAGTGACGGACAGAATCGGCTGTATATTGCGCAAACACGGCGTAAGGACGATTTTCAAACCGACAAGGAAGATCAAAGAGTGTCTTAGATCGGCGAAGGAGAAAAGAGACCCACTTGCAATGTCGGGAATATACCGTATACCATGCACATGCGGAAAAGTTTATGTCGGAATGACTGGACGATCAATTAACACCAGAATCAAAGAGCATAAGCGACATTGCAGGTTTGGGCAGGTGGAGAAATCGGCTGTGGCAGAGCACACACTGAATGAGACCGACCACATAATAAAATTCGCCGACATGGAAGTTCTGGCTGTAGAGAAGCACTATCACACGCGCTTGTTCAGAGAAGCTGTAGAAGTCCAGAAACACGCGAACAGTTTCAACAAGAAAGAGGAAAGCCTTAAGGTACACGGATCCTGGCTTCCCGTACTGCAGCAAACGACTGTCGCAGGTAGCAAGAGGAGAACTGCACCGGAAATGACCGCGGAGAAGCCCTCGGACGTTGGCGCGGCAGGTAAAATATAGTCTGCGGCCGCGAGCTCGGCTCCAGTTCACCACCGGCAATGGACGGTGACGCTTTGACAATGCCAGCCACTCGTGCTGGCGAAACGTCAGAAAAATCATTAGATGAAAGTCGGCCAAAGAACCCGAGACAGAAGCCAATAGGCAGTTTATTGAAGGAAACATTGTCACATTTTTATGAAGTTGTTTGTAAAACACCGTTAGCTAATACAAATCATAATAATCTTTGTTGTCTAGGCTGTGTTTTACTGTTTCCATTCAAGTGGTGCTTCAATAATAATATTTGACTGAATGAAATTTCACTCTGCAGTGGATGTGCTGATATGAAACTACCTGACAGATTAAAACTGTGTGCCAGACTGAGACTCAAATTCGGGACATTTGCCTTTTGTGGGCAAGTATTCTACCATCCTGAGCTACCCAGTACCTCATCTCCTATCTTCCACACTTCACAGAAGCTCTCCTGCAGACCTAGCACTCCTGGAAGAAAGGATACTGCAGGAGACATGCCTTAGCCACAGTCTGGGAGATGTTGCCAGAATGAAATTTTCACTCTACAGTGGAGTGTGCACTGATATTAAACTTTCTGGCAGATTAATACTGTGTGCCAGACCGAGACTCGAACTTGGGACATCTGCCTTTGTGGGCAAGTGCACTTAATCTGCCAGGAAGTTTCATATCAGCACAAACTCCACTGCATAGTGAAAATTTCATTCTGGGAACATCTCCCAGACTGTCACTACACCATGTCTCTGCAATATTCTTTCTCCCAGGAGTGCTAGTTCTGCACGGTCTGCAGGAGAGCTTCTGTGAAGTTTGGAAGATAGGAGACGAGGTACCGGCGGAATTAAAGCTGTGAGGATGAGTTTTGATTCGTGCTTGGATAGCTCAGATGGTACAGCACTTGCCTGCTAAAGACAAAGGTCCAAAGTTCAAGTCTTGGTCCAGCACACAGTTTTAATCTGCCAGGGAGTCTCAATATTTGACTGGCTCACTAGTGGCTAGCTTGCTTTGAACAGTGTTGTGGAACTATTTATCACCATATTTACAATGATCTGATATCACATTTTTGCATCACTGTGCTTGGTGAGTAACAGTACTGAGAGGAAATATGAGCTACAAGTGGTGAAAGTAGGGTAGTGTCTGTACTCATATTTGTTCAGTTGTATCTGGAAAAATGGAAAAAGGGTCCTCATCAAAGAAAATATTAAGAATTAAATGAGAAATTTATACAAAACAGCGAGTGTTGCACTACAGTGTATAATAAACTTTTGCAACAATATCATGCTTCTTTTTGACAACCTCCAAACAACTGTACAACAGGCTAGTAGATGTAGCTTTTACAACCAGTCTTAGGATCTCCACTGAGAAGACAGAGTATGTTGGTCAAAATAAATGACACTAGCTGGAGGAAAAAGATGAAATACTGATAGAAATACCTTTGTTCAATAGCTGTGTCAAGGAAGCACTGCTGGAAAAAATCAGAAGATGAACATAAACTCTGTGTTGATACATAAGAATTTAGATAAGTATTATTTCTGGCAAAAGAATAACAGTACTAAGTGATGTTATGATGTTTTTACACTTTGACCCATTCAGATCTCTGGGAGGGGACTGTCAAGGGGAAAATGACCAGGAGAAAAAGATTGAATAACCAACAGAATGATAATGTTCTATGAGTTGGGATGTGGGAGTCAGAAGCTTCAGCATGGTAGGGAAGCTAGAAAATCTGGAAAGAGAAATGCAAAGGCACAAACCAGATATAGTAGGGTCAGTGAACTGAAATGGAAAGGAGACAAGGATTTCTGGTCACATGAGTATATGGTAATATCAACAGCAGCAGAAAATGGTACAACAGGAGTACGATCCATTATGAATAGGAAGGTATGGCACAGAGTGTGTCACTGTCAACAGTTCAGTGATAGGGTTGTTCTTATCAGAGTCGACAGCAAACCGACACCAACAATGATAGTTCAGGTATGCATGCTGATGTCACAAGCTGAAGATGAAGAGACTGAGAAAATATATGAGGATATTGAATGGGTAATTCAGTACATTTATGCGAGATGAAATGGAATGAAGTTGTAGGGGAAGGAGTAGCAGAAATGGCTACAAGAGAATATGGGATTGGGACAAGCAACGAGAGAGGAGAAAGACTAATTGAGTTCTGTAATAAATTTCAGCTGGTAATAGTGAATACTCTGTTCAAGAATCGCAAGATGAGGGGGTATACTTGGAAAAGGATGGCTGCTAAAGGAAGATTTCAGCTAAATTACATCATGGTCAGACAGAGATTCAGAAATGAGATACTGAATTGTAAGGCATACCTAGGAGTAGAAATTGACTAAAATCACAATGTAGTAGTGATAAATAGTAGGCTGAAGTTGAGGAGATTATTCAGGAAGAATCAATATGAAAAGAAGTGTAGCACAGGTACAAAGAAACAACGAGATACACTTGAAGTTTTCTAATGCTATAGATACAGCAATAAGGAACAGCTCAGTAGGCAGTACAGTTGAAGAGGAATGGACATCTCTTAAAAGGGCCATCACAGAAGTTGGAAAGAAAAACATAGGTAAAAAGAAAGTAACTACTGATAAACCATGGGTAACAGAACAAATACTCAGTTGATCGATGAAAGGATGTACAAAAATGTTCCGGGAAACTCAGGAATACAGAAATACAAGTCGCTGAGGAATGAAATAAATAGGAAGTGCAGGGAAGCTAAGACCGAATGGCTGCATGAAAAACGTGAAAAAACCGAAAAAGAAATGATCGTCAGAAGAACTAACTCAGCACATAGGAAAGTCAAAACATTAAGGCTGCAACAGGAATTCCACTGTTAAATGCACAGGAGAGACCAGATAAGCGGGAAGAGTACACTGAAGGCTTCCATAAGGGGAAGATATGTCCGACGTGATAGAACTACAATCATTGGTGGAAGGGTCAATGAAATGACTATTCACTCTGGTATGTATGAGTCTAGCGACACACCATCTGACTTTCGGTAAAATATAATCCACACAATTCTGAAGACTGCAAGAGCCAAAAAGTGCCAGAAATATCACACAATCACCTTAACAGCTAATAGACACAAGTTGTGGACAAGAATAACGTGCTGAAGAATGTAAAAGAAAATTGAGGATGTGTTAGATGATAATCAATTTGACTTTAGGAAAGGTAAAGGTGCCACAGAGGCAATTCTGATGTTGTGGTTGGCAATGGAAGTAAGACTAAAGAAAAATCAAGACATGTTCATAGGATCTGTCGACCCAGAAAAAGTGTTCGACAAAGTAAAATGGTGCAAGATGTCCAAAATTCAGACAAAAATTGGGGCAAGCTATAGGGAGAGACGTGTAATATATAATATGTACAAGAGTTAAGAGGGAATAATAAGAACAAAGCACTTGGATTAAGAAGAGTATATGAGAGGGATGTACTGTTTCACACCTAGTGTTCAAACTGTACATCAAAGAAGTAATGGTGAAAATAAAAGAAAGGTTCAGGAGTGGGATTAAAATTCAAGGTGGAAGGATATCAATGATATGATTCGCTGATGGCATTGCTATCCACAGTGGAAGTAAAGAAGTATTATGTGATCTGCTGAATGAAATGAACAGTCTGATGGATTGAGGGTAAATCGAAGAAAGACAAAAGTAATGAGAAGTAGCAGAAATGAGATCAGCGAGAAACTTAACATCAAGATTGATGGTCACGAAGTAAATGAAATTAAGGAATTCTGCTACCTGGTAACAAAATAACCAGTGATGGACAGAGCTAGGAGGACATCAAAAGCAGACTAGCAATGGCAAAAAGGGCATTCCTGGCCAAGAGAAGTCTACATAGGCCTTAACTTGAGGAAGAAATTTCTGAGAATGTAATTTTGGTGCACAGCATTGTACGGTAGTGAAACAAGGACTGTGGGAAAACTGGAACAGTAGATAATTGAAGCATTTGAGATGTGATGCAACAGATGAATGTTGAAAATTAGGTGAACCGATAAGGTAAGGAATGATGTGGTTCTGCACAGAATCGGAGATGAAAGAAATATGTGAAAAACACTGACAAGGAGAAGGGACAGGATGCATCAAGAAATTACTTGCTTGGTACTAGAGGGCATAAAATGTAGAAGGAGACAGATATTGGAATAAATCCAGCAAATAATTGAGGACGTAGGATGCAAGTGCTATTCCAACTTGAAGAGATTGGCACAAGAGAGGAATTTGTGGCAGACTGCATCAAACCAGTTAGAAGACTGGTGACTGAAAAAAAAAAAAAAAAAACCACCACCAAAGCAGGAATGCACTCACCTAATGAAAGAACAAGAACTCCCAAAAATTTAGAATGGGGTAAAGTTCCACAAGTTTTTAAATTTTATACTCCAGCATGAAATTTTAGTAGATGAAAATAATGATCACCATTTCATGATTTAAGAGGAAGCTAGTTTTTTGAAGATGTGTTGCTAAAACAGATTGAGGTTCAAACTACTCAAGCTTCATGAGAACGTATTGAAAGTATTTTAAACTCTCTCTGAAACAACAGGACAATGTACATTTTTGTCACAACTTTATTTCATTTTATTGACAAAACACATCATCAATGGTCACTAAGAAAACATATTTACAATTTGGCTTGCTTTCTAGATTTAAACACAGTTTACTACAAAATATGTTGATTTTGCTTATGAACTGTTTTTATATCTAGAAAATAAGCCGAAATGCAAAAATTACAAACAGAGTGTTTAGTGTCAATAAAACAAAATACCGTACTTTTGATGGCAAAAATATGCATTTTTTGGACTTGCAAAGATGAATTGAAATACCTTGGACACTTATGAAGAAACTATAGACAATGTAGCTACAAAAATGAAAAATTCCATTAAAAATATAGAAGCTTTCTTCTTTACTAAAGGAATAAGCAATGTTTCTGTAAAAATTAACAGCAATTGTAAGGGAAACGAGATTGATGTAGAACTTAATTCTGAAATGAATAGCCGGCCGGTGCGGCCGGGTGGTTCTAGGCACTACAGTCTGGAACCATGCGACCGCTACGGTCACAGGTTCGAATCCTGCCTTAGGCATGGATGTGTGTGATGTCCTTAGGTTAATTAGGTTTAAGTAGTTCTAAGTTCTAGGGGACGGATGACCTCAGAAGTTAAGTCCCATAATGCTCAGAGCCATTTGAACCATTTGAAATGAATAAACAACCCACAAATAACCAAAAATTCCAGTGAGTGAATTAAAAATAAGCAGAAACAGAGCGAGAAATTTTGATGTGACTGAAAACTAAAAGGTGCAAGTAAATTAGGTACATTTAATTATTATTTAACCTATACAATCCTAATGAATTTAACATCGCACAAGTCAGATGAAATCAAATAACTTTAAACTCTACTGTAATAAAAATTGTTCTAAAATTCAAAGTAAACTGGAAACTAATTTTTCAGTGTTGACGCAGAAAGCAGAGAAGCTCTCAAAAACATGAAGCTCTAAAACAAACATTCCGTATGGTGAGACTGCAGAAACTGTAATGCTGTAGTAACTGCTATGTTTTGGTGAATCTAAATTACAAGTAAGTTATTAATTGTTGCCATTCAATGTTGAGGTCTACATCTGTCACATGAAACCTCTCACAGTATCCAAAAATAACTCTCATATTAGGGCAGAAAGTGGCAAATAAACTATCTGTGAGCAATGACTGATGCTTCAAAGTCAAAATTTACAATGCCAAGAAAAGTCAAAATTTTAAACTCTGCTGAATTCTAAACATAGTAAAATAACAGTAAAACAGCTCATTTTTACAAAAAAAGGGCTGTTATTTCTCTAACTATGCAAAACATATGCTGGATACTGAAATAAGTATATAATAATTACATAATTTTGTCACATTACATAAACAATTATTTCATAATTGCAACAACTCAATTAAGCTCTAAATTTACAAACCAAGAAACCCAGAATTTCCAAAAGCTATTTGTAGCAAGAGGGTAAAGCCAACAAACAAATGTGAAGTGTTAAAAGTGATGAAAAGCTTGAAAGCTTGAAACCCAAAATGTCAGTTGATGTGGTGCCATTGTCTATCATAAAAATGACAGTTCCACAGATTGCAAGACCTCTGGCATATGTAGCCAACTTATTAATCAGTGAGGGATTGTGTTCTGGAATGGCTGAAAATCCATAAAGTGAGTCATTATTTAAAAACTGTGACAAGCATTAGGTAGAAAACTATTGGGAAATATCACTCCTCCTGTTTTCCAAAATCTTACAAAAGTTGATAAAGCACAGGATCAAAAAGTATCTAAAGGACCACAAGTTGCTAAACAGAAATCAGTATGGCTTCCAGGTAGATAAAGGTATAGAAACAGCAGTAATGTGCTACACTGAAGAAAAAAAAATCAAAAATCTAGAAAAAGACAATAGCATAGTAAGAATAAATTTCGATTCCTCCAAAGCATATGATACAGTCAGTCATTGCAATCTGTAAGATAATTTGGATGTGTTTGGTATTCATAGGACAGAGAAAAGTGGTTTGATTCTTACCTACAAAACGAAACACAGATTGTAGGGCTGATGTCAGCTTATTACAATCAAAAAATAAATGTAGTATCTGATGAAAAAAATAAATAAATAAAAAAAATAAAAAAGAGGAAATAGGAGTACGACAAGCCAGTATTCTAGATCTCATATTGTTTCTTGTCTATATAAATGACATCCACACCTTAGATGGTACAGCCAACGCTATACAATTTGCAGGTGATACTAATGTGATAATACATGCTCCAAAGCAAATACTGCAGACAATTTGTGATCAAATCCTTAAGAGTGTCCACTCTTGCTTCAATGCAAACAGAATTACATTAAATGCAAATAAAACAAATTATATGCACTTTGGGAAAATAAGGGGCAAAGGCCTTGCCACAGTGGATACACCGGTTCCCGTCAGATCACCGAAGTTAAGCGCTGTCGGGCGTGGACGGCACTTGGATGGGTGTCCATCCGGGCCACCATGTGCTGTTGCCATTTTTCGGGGCGCACTCAGCCTCGTGATGCTAATTGAGGAGCTACTCGAGCGAATAGTAGCGGCTCCAGTCAAAGAAAACCATCGGAACGACCGGGAGAGCGGTGTGCTGACCACACGCCCCTCCTATCCGCATCCTCATCTGAGGATGACACGGCAGTCGGATGGTCCCGATGGGCCGCTTGTGGCCTGAAGACAGAGTGCTTTGGGAAAATAAGCCAAAACGTAAATTATGATATGGTGTTGGGTGACAAAGTCATAGATACAGTGACATCTACAAAATTGCTGGTGATTCATGCTGATAAAAACTTAATGCAACTTGTTTTGCCTATTTTGGCTATTTTCAGTCTCTTGCAACATATGGAATACTATGTTGGGATACCATCACTTGTTGCCTAAAACAAATTTTTTTGCTATGGTAGACGATTATCAGAACAGTAACACTCATCCACATACACATAGCTACAATACCCAAAATAGCACAGCACTCTGTACCCAGTGAACAAAAAGAACAAACACTCAAAGGCATGTGAGCCATACTGATACAAAACTTTACAACTGACTGCCAGTCAAGACCAGAAAGTTTGACAAGGAAAACAAATTTAAAGCAGAATTTAAAAAAAATTCTGTTTGAACATTGTCTCATTGGTATTGCAGACCAATAAACATTTTCTGGTGTTTATTATTATTATTATTATTATTACAGAATTTGGCTCATTATAGACTGCTTAGAACCTAAGACAAAGGTACAATCTCTTTCTTTTTAGCTTCCCAGAACCTCTTCATGCGTTGGCCGATGGCCTGCTTCTGTTCATTTGATGTCACCCTCCCAAGTAGTGAATTTCATTGTTGGGCAGGAAATTTTGCAGTATTGATCAATAGCCTGAAATTTTCCATATCCTGTATGGTCTTTTCTGTGACATTAAGTTTTCATAAGTCCTTTCCTTGTCTCTTCCAGCCATCTCCTGGTACTTTTTAATTTTGAAATGAAGTTAAAAATTTAAGTATTTTCCATTCTTTCTTTTCCAGTTCTTCTTGTTCACCTCTTTTATTCACTGTTAAAGTGCTTCTGGTCTAATTACTGTTGTGTAGTGTTTAATTTTTGCCTGGAATGATACTGTCTTTTATCATATCAGTTTTGGGCGATTTTTTATGCTAATTCCATTTTCTTCGGTCTTTTCTTCCTTGTGGTGTAATCTAACCCATTTGATTGTATCCACTCTCTCAAGTACTTAAATATATCAACTATTTTGATGTATCTTTGTTGTGTTTAGGTTTAATATATGCCATTTTCTCATATGATATTAGTAGGTTGGTTGGTTTGGGGAGTTGAAGGGACCACCAGATTACAAAGGCCATGACGATGAAACCCACAAGGAACATAAACAAGCAACAGAGGTAACAAGGGATGACACAGAACAAGAAAGACACAGACAAAAACCAGAAAACAAGGAATTAAAGCACAGAGAGTTGTACAGCAGTTGGCCGACCATGGAAACAAAAAAGGAAAAGCCAACCACAAAGAGACACACTAAAAACCCCAATCTAAAACCGTAGGCCAAAGGCCAGACGCAACACACAAAAGGGACAAACCCTCAGATTGAGCAATAAAAGCCCCCTGATCGAATAAAACTCAAAACAGCATCAGCTGCCTTGTGCCAAATCCAGCTGAAGGCCTGGGTGGTGCACACACCATGGGGGTATACGTAGATGGGCCCAGAAAAGAGGTGGAAGAGGGAGAAACTAAAGCCCAGAGAGAAGAGACCGTACTTGAACTGCAATTGTACACCCTGACCAGGGCCGCCGTTCTGGAAGATGGACAACCGAGTTGGGGAACAGAAGATGGTAATTGGGATGCCCAGGCAAGCTACAAACATGCGCAGCATAAGTGGCCAGCAGTCATAGGCGCTGGATCTGCAACGGAGGGACAGCAGCCTCCACAAGTAGGCTGTAGACAGGGCTTGTGCGGAAAGCTCCAGTGGTGAGTCGGATCCCGCAGTGAAGGATGGCGTCAAGCAACTGCAAAGGTGAAGGCAATGCCAAACCATAAGCCAGGCTCCCATAATCGAGACGGGACTGAATCAACAGTCGGAGAGGGTAGACCGATCGGCACCCCAGCAGGTGTGACTCAAGCAACGAAGAGCATTAAGATGACAACAGCATGCTTGTTTAAGCAGCCAAATATGAGGAAGCCAAGTCAACCGGGCATCAAAAAGCAAGCCCAAAAACCAATGCGTCTCCACCACGGCACGACGTTCGCTGTCAAGATAAAGCCATGGCTCAGGGTGAACAGTGCGACGCTGGCAGAAATGTATGACGCAGGTCTTGGCGGCCAAGAACTGGAAGCTGTGCGTGACAGCCCAAGACTGTGCCCTGCAGATGGTGCCCTGTAACTGCCATTCAGCATCTGCAATGCCAGTGGAGCTACAGTAAAGGCAAAAGTCATCAGCATACAAAGAAGCCAAAATGGGTGTTCCCACAGCTGCAGCTAGCCCATTGATAGCAACTAAAAAGAGGCAGACACTAAAGACGGAGCCTTGCGGGACCTCATTCTCCTGGACTCGGGAGGAACTGTTGGAGTGACTAACTTGCACGCGGCAGGAACGAAGCAACAGAAAGTTCTGAATAAAAATCGGAAGCAGGCCCCGAAGACCCCACCCATGAAGCGTGGTGAGGATGTGCTGCCGCCATGTTGTATTGTATGCCTTCGCATGTCAAAAAAGACAGCAACTGGATGCTGATGGTGGGCAAATACCGTGTGGATGACAGGCTTCAGGCAGAACAGATTATCGGTGGCAGAGCAGCCCTTATGGAACCCACCCTGAGATGGAGCCAGAAGGCCCCGAGACTCAAGTAGCCATCTCAACCTCCAGCTCACCAGGCATTTGAGCAACTTGCATGGAACATTGGTGAGGCTAATTGGGCAGTAGCTGTCCACCTCCAGTGCGTTCTTGCCAGGTTTCAACATGGGGTGACGATGCTTTCCCACCATTGTGATGGGAACTCACTCTCAACTCAGATATGGTTGAAAAGGTCTACGATGTGTCGCTGGCAGTCCACCAAGAGGTGTTTGGTGCAGGTGCCACCGCAATTTCCTTGGTCTTAGGGGTCTTCTTTCTTGACTTGTCTCACTGCTCCTTTGGTTTCTCTGGGAGGGTGGGCTTCGCGGATTCAGTCTCCGGGACAGGAGGATCACGAAGCCATAAGACCAGCTGCTTCTGGACACTTCAGCCACTGGCAGGCGTCAACCTTCCCACTAGGAGAACCCTGGGGAAGAAGGGAACCAAGGGACCCCTTCTGAGCGAGAGGAGCCGAAGAAGTGGTACGCTTCTCTGGCTTAGAAGGTGGACGTCTCCGATGGTTGGGGGGAGGGGGGGGGGGGGGTTGCTCCCGAAGTAGGTGGTGCAGGAGCAACAGGGAGAGAAGCAGCCCCCACCATCAAGGGGGTAGGTGTAGTCTTACAGCTCCGAGCTCTGAGAGCTGACCGGAATTGGTGCAATGGATGGGGCTGGAACTGCAGTTATAGCGGAGGCATTAGACGTTGTCATGCACGTTGGATGAAGCCCTTCAAATTTCCGTTTTGCCTCTGTGTGGGTCAGTCGGTCCAGGGTCTTGTATTCCATTATTTTCCTCTCCTTCTGTAGAATCCTATAGCCCCGCGAGAAAGGGGAGTTGTGCTCCCCCGCAGTTGACACAGATGGGGGGCGGGGCACATGGACTATTGGGATGGGACGGACAACCACAATCTCGACATATGAGGCTGGAAGTACAATGGGAAGACATATGGCCGAACTTCCAACAATTAAAGTATCGTATCGCGGGAAGGATATATGACTTGACATCACAGCGGTAGACCATCACCTGGACCTTCTCGGGTAATGTTATCACCCTCTATGGCCAAGATGAAAACACTGGTGACAATCCGATTATTCCTCGGACCCCGGTGGATGCGCTGGACGAAATGGAGACTTCGTCATTCTAAGCTGGCATGCAGCTCACCATCGGACTCTAAAATAAGATCCCTGTGGAAGATAATAAATAACCCTGGACTGTATTTAAGCTCTTATGGGGCGTGACAGTAACAGAAAGATCCCGCACCTTATCACAAGTGAGTAATGCCCATGACTGGGCAGAGGGTGCTATGTTGATCAAGACTGACTCAGATCACATTTTGAACAAGCCCTCCACCTCCCCAAACTTGTCCTCTAAATGCTCTACAAAGAACTGAGGCTTCATGGACACAAAGGATTCCCCATCAGCTCACGTACATACTAGGTACTGGGGAGAATAAGATTCGCTGCCATAAGTAGCCTTCCGTTCCTCCCATGGCATGGCCAGGAAGAGGAACAACTTGGGGTCGTGCTTCTGTGCATTGAATTGAGCCCTGGAACACTAAAGAGACTGCTGGTGGCTGGCCACCAGCAAGAGATGATGTACTACACTTCATTGCGGGTCATCCGCCCTGATGCCACCCACTCCGACCAAGGACTCTCTGCACGTGCACCACTCAGGGGCAGCAAGGGCCACCTGGCAGGATAGCCATTGCCGGGAGTCCCAATGCACCAAGGAAATAGGCATCTACCCCTTGGCATACATGGGGAGTTAACGGCGGGGCATCAGCAGAGCGATCCCTGTGTTGTCAGGAGGCTACAACCAACAGGGTACATGGCGGCCCCACCACAACAGATTGGCTACCGTGCTGGATATCAAGTGCAAATAAGTCCATGGTCGTCTTCGGTGCAGAAAGCGACACTGCACAGCGCATGGTGGAAAACACACCCAGGAAAGTGTCCTCGCTCAAAAGATGGAGAATGAGTGGGACTGCAATGCGACGACGAGAAAGGGGGCTAAAGATCTCAATGAACTATGGACACAATGGACCATGTAAGGCACCCCCAATTGGCTCGCTCTTCAGGAAAATTTAGAAATATGGAGGTGAAACCCTAAGGGGACCATCACATAAAGGCCGAAATGTGAGACACTCCTTTTAGTCGCCTCATACGACGAAAGGCCGAAATGTGAGACACTCCTTTTAGTCGCCTCATACGACAGGCAGGAATACCTCGGGCCTATTCCAACCCCCAGACCCTCAGGGGGGGTTATGATATTAGTAATCTGGTTTTAGCTGCAGTTTTGTGAAGTGTTTCTATAATTATCTTTGCATCTGTTTTGTCCTTAGAAATTACTGCAATATCATCAGCAAAAGTGATACATCTCACCTCAAATCTTCTTCTTTGTTCTCCTACATGGATTCCTTCAATGTTTCTCTCTAGTAGTTGTTTATCCCACTCCTTCATCACCTTGTCTAAGACCAGATTGAAGAGAATTGGTGAGAGCCCATCGCCCTGCCGAACACCTGTGTTAATTCTGATAGGTTCAATTTCTCCTAGAAATTTAATTTTTGAAGTTTTATCTGTGAGTGTCAGTTCGACTAATTATCAGGTGGTTTTGTTGATACCTGCTTCTTCCAGTGTTAGTGTTTATATTAAGGCAAAACCAAAAATCTTCTCTTTGATTCCTAAACTTTTTATTATATTTGCAAATCTACTGGACAAGTGTTGTGCAAAATGAAATGTCTACTTAATTATTGTAGTGTGTAAAAGGATTTGCTGGCTAGGCACCCAAAAGTAAAGCTCTATGGAAAACAGCCTTCACAATTATGATATCCTAAGTATACATGTATATAAAGTTGTATTAATATGTACTGTGTGATCTTGTACAATTCTATGTTACTATGTATTGTGTGACCTTGTATTATTTTCTTTGTAGTTTTTAATTAACATATTTGCATATTCTATTTCCTTGAAATGGTTTCCCATCAACTTACACGTACATTTGTGCAACATCCAAACAATATTTATTTTCTGCAGGTGGATAAATAAAAGAAATAGCTGTTTTGTTTGTTAGGGAACAAAAGTTGTACACCTGTAAACACAGAGCAAATGAACTGATCTGCTGCTGTATAATGTTAATGCCAGTGCCAATGCCAATGAGTCGTACATTATATTCATGTCTAAACGTAATGGATTGTCTTGTCGAAGATAGATTTTTCACTTGCACCTAATATAAATTCACAAAGCAATATAAGCTTGTTTTTCCCTCCCTTCCCCTAAAAAATGGGTTTCTCTTATTTGAGTGACCTTAATTATTATCTGTGAGGGTTAATCATAAAGATTTAGTTATCACCTCAGAAAAGGAAAGTTACACAATTACTTTTTGTTTGTTTGCAAGTAAATGTCATCTGCTGGGTACACTTTGCAGTCTTTGTGTCAGAGAAATTCAGTACATTGCTGGAGGAGCAAAACAAAATGATAAATCTTAGTGATAAAGTGAAGTAGGCCCTATTGTGGAATGATTGGTTTTCTTTACTTGATGAAAAACGACACTCCCACAATAAACGCTGCACTGTTGGATGTTACCGCAACTATGCATCATCGTATGACAAGGGTTAGGTGGCACAGACAGTCAACCAAGTGTGAATGATTACAGAATAGGGTCAATACTTGTTTCATTACATTTCTTCTAGTCACTCCATGTTTAAATGTGAGGTAATGTCAAAAGCACAGATCTTATGTATCAGATGTTTATTACATAACTTATTTGTTAGAAAATTGTTGACATGAGTCAATGTGATAAACAGTAAGTCTTGTCCAGGCATGGTACCTCACATATGTAACACACAGATCATTAATCTCCCAGCTAGTAACTGCACACAATAATGAAATTAATACCATTAATTAAAAAAGCTGATATGTAATGTTTTCTTTTAATTATGAGGCTTGAGAATACAACTCTTACACCAGTCTTCCAAAATATTTACTTCTTTTATATTTTTCGTGCAATTCTTTCCACTGGACAAAAAATTCGTCTACAACATAATACAATATTTTTCCAGAAAGAGATAAAGTATTCACTCTACACACACTTTCCACAAAAACTGTATAGGTATCACTTATAAACATGACGTTCATTAAAAAAGAAATTATGCATATGGGTATACATGTACCAGGTCCATTGCACAACAGTAATTTTGGCTTTAAGGCCCACATAATTGGAACGCATACACAGAAGGAATGTAAAGTTGTAAACACAGATGTAAAATACGACTGACTGACGCTCCTACTACGTGGTATCTTAACTATCTTGAATTCTGCTTCCTTCAGATCACGATTTAATTTATTTGCTAAAGCCTCTTCCATTGACAGTATCTTGGTTTCGCTAGAATTGTCTGAAGATGCCACGATGTAAATTCTGGGACTGTAGACACTTGGATTCAGGCATCGCATAAGTCTTAGTATTTCGGCTGTGTGGCCACCGGAGCCAATTACGATCGCCGTTTTAATCTTGTTGCTGCAGACATGCTTATTGTACTGTGTTCTCTTAATTAAAATGTTCACTATTACAAACAAAATTCTCCCAATCAAAAGTAAAAGTAGTGACAACAAAAGTATTACTAACATCCTGAACTCTGCACGTTCGTTAATTACCTGATACACTGCACACCACTTCTACAATACAGATGCATATTTTTATATTACGTTTACATATAATAAACGTAAACAAATCCAGCTATCGCAACAAAGATATTATATGGAAGACATAAATTATTCCACAGCAGCGATGCGAAAATTAGGATAAATCGCGCTGTACCTCTTGCTTAGACGATGCTCTCGATTGTAAAAACCTGTATTATTTGTAGGGGGAAAGATAACTGTTGGATTCTCTGCTTTTATTGTTCGTTGTTGTACTACTACACATCGATTAGAAGTGTACATCTTTAATGCCATGATTTGACGTCTGAGAACTTCAAAGACAAGTAGACAACAGACCGGTAACGTGGACGATGGTGGTGGGGCTGTGACAGTGTTAAGTGTAAACTAAACATTGTGTTAAATTCAGACATACATTCTACAACTTTCAGCCGTTATGTTCAGAAAAGTTATATTCTAGCAGCTATCATATTATATATCATAATTGCTAGTTAACATTCAGTTACGAGCTGGACGAGAAAGAGTAAAGTTAATTAAGTAAACAACTATCAAGTAAGATATTAATTATCGTGTATTATTTAGAATACTAAAATTGCGTGTAGCAGCAGAATGACTTCGTTCTCGAAAGGTGGTTCAGAAGACCAAACCTACACACATTTAGACCTTAGCGGGAAACTCATCATAAAGGTTTGTTACAACATAATCCTTTTCATTATACGTAGTTTTATTTTTGTTTAATACGACAACTGGAACTGTTTAGGTGTTCAGACAGCGTGGTTCTTTTAAGACACAATCTACCCACCATCATATAACTTGGATCCCATCTGATGTAAATACTTCAGCCAAAAGTGTTAACCTCGGAGAGAAAGTAAAAATTGATTGTGAAAAATTATACATTCGTAACTTTGGTGTCGGAGAGAAGTTAATGGTGAGCTATTGCTGGCTCATATTTAAAGTTTTCACATTGATTTTATATTGTTCCAGTTGTGGTAGCCATAATCTAGGTATTTAGAAAAGTCATAGTGATGTGAGAGCGATTTAATAAGTTTCCGTTTTACATAAATCAGATAGGTCTACGATGTGTAAACAGATTTCAGGGATTTGTAAACAGATGATATCATGTGAATATTTGATAGTTCTCTCTTATGCATATCAACATTTGCTCTCTGTAACCTCCCTAACAGGGTTTGGGTAGGCTACATTACATACTGCTAGGCCTATATCGCTTTATCTTTCCAGTCGTGAACTGTATGTAGAAAGAATGACTATTGGGTAGCCTCTGCATGAAATGGAAACGATTTTGTTACTACGTTATTGTATTTCATGAGATGTATGTGAGAGGAAATTAGTGTTAGGCCTACTTGACTCCTTCGGGACCCTGAACCTTCGGAATTTTAACAAGAAGCCTCTCTATGATGCACTGACTATGTCTGGTGTGTCCAGAATTGGATTTGTATGAATATCTCAATGGTGCTCGCTCCCAATGACGAAATAATCAGCTCCTCATTAACTCTCCTATAGCTTCCCTACCTTATACTACCAGTTCCAGATTGACGACCAACAACCAAGAACTGGTTGAACAATAGTTTCTTAAACTACCTCATTTAGCATACATATCATTACATTTCCTTAAGGGTTCTTTCATTGTATCTGTCTGGCATTTGCATTTTGTAAAACTAGTCTTTAGTGCTAATTTCCGAAGTTCAGTTGCCCAGGACATACTTTCCTATAAGTGTCATGCTTGTGACTATCCATTGATTGCCTACGGCGTAAACAGATTGAGTATTTCAGCATATTTACTCTTAGCAATTTCTTTGTCTTTAGCATCAGTGCCTGTCCTTAGCCCAAGCATCAGTCTTCTGCAGGTCTTACTGCATTTTACCACGAGTTTTTGGGGTAATGATTACTCTGTTTGCTAGGTAGCCATATGTAAATGGTCTTGTGGAACTCCTGACGCACATAGGGACAGTTGCATAGCACTTCCTTGGAGCATGTTATAAGCTATTTTCACATCTCATGACTTTTCTCCATATGCAAAATAGTGAATGCTGTTTGCTGAGACTCCTTCAGTCCAGTTAAAACTCGTTCAACTTCTGGAAAGTATTTTTACTCAGTGACAGCTTGGAATTGTATCAAAAGCCTTCCAGAAGTTAAATAATGTCAGGTTGATACCACTATTGCTGCTCTCTGAATCTTGTTGATGAATATAATGAACAGAATTTCACAAGTCACCATTGATAAATACAAACTATGAACAGAAGTCTGTTGCTAAGGCAGAATACTCAGTTTCTGGGTGTGTGAATTGATGAGAAATTGAATTGGAAGAAACACATTGACGATCTACTGAAATTGTTAGGTTCAGCTACTTATGCTATTGGGGTTACTGCAAATTTTGGCGATAAACATATCAGTAAATTAGCCTACTTAGCCAATTTTCATTCACTGCTTTCATATGGCATCATATTTTGGGGCAATTTGTCATTAAGAGAAAAAGTATTCTTTGCACAAAAGCATGTAATCAGAATAATAGCTGGAGCCTACCCAAGATCACCATGCAGACGTTTATTTGAGGAACACGGGATATTCATGGTACCTTCACAATACATATATTCATTTATGAAATTTGTCATTAATAACCCATCTCATTTCAAAAATAACATAGAAGTGTATAGCTACAAACCAGAAGAAAGGATGATCTTCACTATTCTTGATTAAACCTCACTTTGGCACAGAAAGGGGTGAATTATGCTGCCACAAAAGTTATTGGTCATTTTCCAAATAGTCTTAAATGTCTGAAAGATAGCCAACCAACATTTAAAAGCAAATCAAAAGAATTTCTGAATGACAACTCCTTCTACTCAATAGCTGAATTCTTAGATATGAAGTAGTAACTGAAAAAAAAGTGTAAGGAAAACTTATGTTAAAGTCACATGTTACACATCATTACGAAATGTTGTATTCATGATCTATGGAACAAGGATTAATGTATGTATGTAAATAGCGGAATCCCTGCTGATTTCCACGGAGAACATATTTGATCTCCTAATGGCAATAACGTGTAATTGTAAAACATTCCATTACTCTACAACAGAGTGGCACCAGCAGTCAAATGAATCTGTAATAGTATTGTGTGAAGTGTAGATAAAATGTAGGCATTTTCCTGTGAGAAAAATATGGCATATGCACTGCTTAGTTGTTATGTAGGTCTGTGTTTACACTACTGTTGCAGATGAAAAGTGCTGACTGCTTTGTTTGAGGGGTATAAATGGAAAGTTTCTAGAGAAAGAAAAATAACAAGCATGTTTGTTTGCACCCTCGGTATATTACCATATGTAACTGACACTGCAGTTCAGGTATCATCAAAACATAGAATATTCACACAGGAATTGCTCATGAAGTGTAGCGTATCCAAAATTGTTGCTGACTAATTTGTTGTTGAGGTGGTTGTCATCTTTGGATACTGATGTGAAGATCTTGGATTCAGTTCCAGATTGGAATTATCTCCGGGAATGTTATGAAAAGAATAGTTGCTACTCACCATATATCTACATCTATGCTCTGCAAACCACTGTTAAGGTGCACGTCACATTGTACCGTTATTAGGGTTTCTTTCTGTTCCATTCATATATGGAGCGCAGGAGGAATGATCATTTCAGTGCCTCTGTGCAGGCAGCAATAATTTCAATCTTATCCTCATGATCCCTATGTGAGGAATACGCAGGGGGTTGTAGTGTATTCCTAGAGTCGTCATTTAAAGCTGGTTCTTGAAACTTTGTTAGTAGACATTCTCAGGATAGTCTTGCATTTCTATTCCTGCAATATCTCTGTGACACTCTCCCAGGGATTAAACAAACTGTGACCATTCATACTGCCCTTCTCTGTATATCCCCTGTTAGTCCTATCTGGTACGGGTCCCACATTTCCACATACTTGAGCAATATTTTAGAACTGGGTGCATGAGTGATTCGTTAAGCAATCTCGTTTGCAGACTTGTTTCCACTTCCCCAATATTCTGCCAATACAATGAAATCTACCGCCTATTTTTCCCGCAGTTGAATCTATGTGATCATTTCATTTTACATCCCTACATCCCTACAAAGTGTTAGACCCAGGTATTTGTGTGAGATGGCTGATTCCAAGAGTGACTTATTGATATTATAATCATAGGATAGGCCTACTATGTTTTTTCGTTTTGTGGAGTGCAAAATTTTTCATTTCTGAACATTTAGAATAAGTTGCCAATCTCTGCACCTTGTTGAAATCTTATCAATAACTGACTGAATATTTATGCAGTTTCTTTGACAGTACTTTGTTATACACAACTACATCTTCTGCAAAAAGCCTGATTTTACTATTAGGCTAATATTGTGTGCAAGGCTATTAATGTACAATATGACCAGAAAAGGTCTCAACACACTACCCCAGAGCACATCTGAAGTTACTTCTACATGTGATGATGGCTCTCCATCCAAGATAACATGCTGTGTCCTCCCTGCCAAAAAGTGCTCAGTCTAGTCACAAATTTCACTTGATATCCCATATGATTGTACTTTTGACAACAAGCGTTGGTGTGGTACTGAGTCAAATGCTTTTTGGAAATCAAGAAATTCTGCACCTACCTGGTTGCCTTGATCCAAAGCTTTCAGTATATCACATGAGAAAAGTGCGAATTGGGTTTCACATTATCAATGTTTCCGAAATCTATGCTGGTTGACATTGAGGTGGTCATTCTGTTCAAGACACCTCAGCTTAGAATGTGTGCTAAGATTCTACAACAAATCATTGGCAAGGATATTGGACAGTGGTTTTATGGATCACTTCTACTACCCTTCTTGTAGACAGGTGTGACTTGTGCGTTTTTCCAAGAACTGGGTGTAGTTTTCTGTTCAAAGGACCTATGAGAGATTGTAGATAGAAGAGGTAGAAGAGGGGCTAACTGAGCCACAAATTGAGTATAGAATCTGACAGGGATTCCATCAGGGCCAGGAGCTTTGTTCAGATTTAATTATTTCAGCTGTTTCTCAACACCTCTGACATTAATACTTATTTCATTAATCTTTTCAGTGGTACGAGAATTAAATTGAGGCAATTCTCCTGGGTTTTCCGTTGTAAAGGTACATTTCAAAATGGAGTCAAGCATTTCAGCTTTTGCTTTGGTACCCTCAATTTCAGTTCCTGTCTCATTCGCTAGTGACTGGACACTAACTATGGTGCCAGTAACAGTATTTATATACAGCCAGAATTTATTTGGGCTCTGTGAAAGATCATTGACACCATTCTGCTAGAGTTAGTCACTGAAGGCATCAAGCATTGGTGTCTTGATGGCCAAACATGTTTCATTCAGCATCTCTCTATCTATATATAGCCCTGTACTTTTACACCTGTTACACAGTACTATCCGTTTCTTTAGGAGTTTCTTTACAGTGACTGCATACCATGGAGGCTCTCTCCCATTATGAACTGTTCTACTGGGTAACTATCTATCCAGTGCATGGTCAACTATTATTTTAAACAAGAGCCAGAGCTCCTCTATATGCTCCTGACTTGTGCTGAAAATTTCAAGTTCCTCATTGAGATATGAGACAGCTGATTTTTTATCTTGTTTACTGAACATATATATCTTTCTGCTTGTTTTAGTTGTCCTTCGTACTTTGGTAATCATTGCTGCCAGAACCATATCATGTTCACTGATACCAGTTTCGATGTGGACATCCTCAAAGAGGTCAGGTCTGTTTGTTGCCAGTAGATCCAATATATTTCGGTGATGAGAGGGGTTTTTAGGTAGTTTTCAGAGAAGGCTTTTAGTAAAGTTTCACAGGATGTCTTATCACACCCACCACTAACAAAACTAATTTTCCCAATTAATTGTTGGATGATTAAAGTCTCCACCGATGATTGCAGTATGATTGGGGAACTTATGTGCAAGTGAACTGAAGTTTTTTCTAAAGTTTTCAGTTACATCGAAGATGAGTCTCATTGGCAATAGAAGGATCCAATTATCAATTTATGCCCACCCCAGATACTAAGTACTGCCCAAACAATCTCACATGCAGCTTCAGTTTCTACCTCAGTGGATAGGCACAGCAAAAAGATTGTACAACGCACACTCACGCTAATGCAACTCACACACATATGACTGCAGTCTCTGGCTGTTGGTGCCCTTAACAGCCATAGACTGTGTGTGTGTGTGTGTGTGTGTGTGTGTGTGTGTGTGTGTGTGTGTGTGTGTGTGTGTGCGTGCGTGCGTAAGCGCGCGCGCGCACGCGTGTGTGCGTGCGTGCGTAAGCGCGCGCGCGCACGCGCTCGCGTGTGCACTTGTGTAAGTTCTGTCTCCAACAAAGGCCTTGTTAGCCGAAAGCTCATTTTCTGACATTCTGTTTGTTGTGCCTATCTGTGGCACAGCATCTCCACTATATGTTGAGTAGCAACTGTCCTTTTCGTAATATTATTACATTTCATCCTGGATTTTTCATTGTTAAACAGTGAATGTGACAAGCAAGCCTTCGAAGTGCAAGCTATCAGAAGGCTCGCTCCAGACTGGGAGCTACGTGGCAGTTATTTATTCAAAGTTAATTTCATGAGAAAACTTGTAACTTGAGCAGTAAGCAGCATATCAGCATATGCCAAAAAGTTTTTCTTCCAGCCTTGACTGCACTAACACAATGAAAAACCTTGAGTACTGATTTCAATATGTTATGACCATCAACAATTGCTGTGTTAGTACTGAAACTGGTATCTAAGTGTGTGCATAAATGATAAAGACGGATAAAAGGAATGCCTTTTTATTTTCAAGAAGTATGATTTCTATTTTCGGCCAGTATGAGCAAATGAACATGTACAGATATGCTAAGATCTATTGCCTCAGAAACACTATGCCTGAATTATTGTGAAGAGGTCTTCCATACACTGGAGTTGATTCCATTATGTACTACATTTTGTCTGCTTAGCAAAGATACAACTCTTTGTTGAGATTCTATCCTGTTACACTAACCATGTTAGCATAAAGCTTCAGTGAAATGAGGTTAAAAGGGTCAGTAGTATAGCTTCATTTGTAATCGATGTTTCAGATGAGACCAAATAATACAGGTACAACACCCAAATTTTTATCTTGCTTTGTGCCCAAAATACCAAATTTCCTCAAACTGAATTTTAAAAAACACTGTTTACGTTAGGGCCTACATTTATATTTTGTACTGTGGTTTATTCGGGAAAAAAAAAAATTCAGTACTTCTCCCGATACTTGCTCGGATATAGATATTATCGTACAATTTACATGTCACGTGGAACTATTGGTAGAATTCTGGGCTCAAGACTGTGTGGTAGTGCTAATACCTTAAAATGACAGAAAATTTTTGTTTGCCAGCCATGAACAATCCATCTGGTGTGTGTGTGTCTATATATATATATATATATATATATATATATATATATATATATATATATATATATATATATATATATATATATATAAAAAAACAAAGATGAGGTGACTTACCGAACAAAAGCGCTGGCAGGTCGATAGACACACAAACAAACACAAACATACACACTAAATTCAAGCTTTCGCAACACACTGTTGCCTCATCAGGAAAGAGGGAAGGAGAGGGGAAGACGAAAGGAAGTGGGTTTTAAGGGAGAGGGTAAGGAGTCATTCCAATCTCGGGAGCGGAAAGACTTACCTTTGGGGGAAAAAAGGACAGGTATACACTCGCACACACGCACATATCCATCCACACATACAGACACAAGCAGACATATCTGTGTCTGCTTGTGTCTGTATGTGTGGATGGATATGTGCGTGTGTGCGAGTGTATACCTGTCCTTTTTTCCCCCAAAGGTAAGTCTTTCCGCTCCCGGGATTGGAATGACTCCTTACCCTCTCCCTTAAAACCCACTTCCTTTCGTCTTCCCCTCTCCTTCCCTCTTTCCTGATGAGGCAACAGTGTGTTGCGAAAGCTTGAATTTAGTGTGTATGTTTGTGTTTGTTTGTGTGTCTATCGACCTGCCAGCGCTTTCGTTCGGTAAGTCACCTCATCTTTGTTTTTTTATATATATATATATAAAGCAACTTTTATGAGAATGAAAAGTATCAGTGTCTAACAGTAACTGATTTACAGGACGTCTACTGTAACGACAAACAATGTGTGAGCTATGTGTTATATTTTTTTGTTTTTACTTTTGTTAATCACTTGGTTATCTCAGATGCTACTTACTTTTAGTTGCAGACAACGGTTGTTAAGTATAGTAATGTAAGTATTGTGATGTATTTTCATCACATAATTTGTTTCTTCTTATAGTGTCTTTGTTATGCTACAGTGCATCTGACACATGCTGCAAAACTACTTAGACAAGTGGTAGCAAACTCAGCAATATCCATTAACAGGGAGCTTGTGAATACCTCTGGTGCAGCACCACATAGCAGTTGCTACCAAGGCATTACTGCATACTCTCTCATAGACATGGAGATCACATAGTGTTGTTTATTCGCAGTTGGTGCACTGGTATGAAGTTATCCACACTAAAGGATTCAGTCATTCTCTCATTTTGATTTTCCATTTTTTAAATCTGCACTGTGAGATAATTGTTATTGTAGAAAAAAACTGGGTCAGCTAGTTGTCTTGACAGAAAGGGATCTGGTTGCCCAGCGTGTTGGTGAGGTGTCTGGGTGACTGCTGCGCTTCATCATGAAACTGAAGCATAAAGGTAAACACTGCATCATAGGGTACTAGTGTCTTTAAAGGTGCATAATGAGCTTCAGGGCCTCTTCCTGTACATATTGAAGCTGGCATATGTAAAAGTTAGTGGATTCCGTCATTGTGTGTGCCAGTACTCAAGCACTGGCCTATGGAGTACTAAGTGTTAATACAGACGGACATTGTACTCTTGCATGCTCAGCTGTTTTGCCAGTCGCTTTGTTGTTCTGATCCAGATATAATATTTACTCTTCAAAATCCTCTTCAAAAGAATCTGATCTGAAGGGAAAAAAAGTAATAGGCACGTATGCTACAGCAAAGATTTTACATTTAAAAATTGTTATATTCATATGCAGAGGACTAAGTGACACTGTCATTGAACTCTTTATTAATAAATAGTCTCCTCCTCCTATTTACAGGCTCAACTTGGAGATGATGTACGTAGAATTCCTATTCATAATGAAGCTATAACATATGATGAACTTGTACTGATGATGCAGAGAGTATTCAGAGGCAAATTGAGCAGTTCTGATGAAATTTTACTTAAATACAAGGATGAAGGTTAGTATCCTTCAGTTTGCTTTCTTTTTTTAAAATGTAGTGTTAGATAAAGAGGAATATCCAATATTGTTGGCCTTAACCAGTGATGTAGGAACGGTGACAGATGTTATAAACAAAATGAAGAATACAATGTGATATCAGTGGCAATTTTTCCAAAACAGGCTAAGTTACAGACAGATCTGGCACCTCACTGATGTATTTTGCTTTCACATTAATTCACTTCACCAAATAACAACCAAACTGTGAAAATACACACCAAAAAGTGATGTCACAGCAGTCATTAACTTTGCATGACTCGCCAGTGCTACTCAGAAAAGTGTTAGCATTATTGAATATTCCTCTTGACTCATAGTATGTAAAATTTAGTAGAAAAATATTATATTTCTTGTTATAGCATGGTAAAAAAATTCTTAAAGGACAAATCTCTCTAAATTTATGCCTTTTAAGAGGGTGATAAGGTGTGGTCATAGTTATCTGAAATGTTATGGTGGATCCAGTAACCAAAATTACATCTGAACTCAATGGAATTTTTTTTGTATATTCTTTTTCTTTTACATCTATTGTTTGTAAGGGAATTGAGTGTATTAGCTGGAATGCATTTTTTCACTTATATTCTGTGTTCATGTTAAATATATGCTATCCATATTGGAATTAAAATCTTGGTTTCCTGGAAGACACTGTATAAATTACAATACATGAAGTAGCTAAAAGTATCAGAACAGGTTTCAAATTAGTGTCCGTAAAGCTTTTAACCTTGACGACCATGTAAAGATTAGATTCCTAGTTTAGGGACTTATAGTCTTCGCTATTAAATTGTGATTCTCATAATGCTGTCAAAGTGATTGAGATAAACCACTCATTGAAATCTATGTTCACCGTAACTAAGATTTCACATTCATATTTGTTGACTCTGAACCTATGTATTAGTTTCCAAGATGGCCTAGTCCTCAGGCTTCATTATATATCAGTCTGTCACCGCAACCTACATCAGAAAAATTATACACTACTAGAAAAATATTAGAACACCTGCCTGGAAGGATGACATTGATTTTGATCCGATGATGGCATATGCCACCTGAGGGATAGTAAATGTACTGATAATGGTTTCATTGTTTTTCACCAACATATAGCATAGTGGCATAGCTACCAGAGCACCATCTGTGTCTACCCTTTAGTAGGAAAAGATCACAGCCAGAAGGGTCAGTGTGGTGCAAATGTGTGAAGCAAGCAGGCAGCTATACCATGGAGATGTATTCGTGCTTCCTACAGTCAACTGAGTGAGTTTGAAAGGGGTCCAGTTGTGGCTTGGAGAACTGCCACACAAGTAGGACGTTAAGGTCAGTTGTGCAACGGTGCTGGTATCAGTGGTCAGGAACTGTCGCTATCCGATTATTAGAGCGGGAAAAAGGGCAAGCACACCTGTAGCCTGTCTTTCACTCATATCACAGCATCGACGTGCCCGGCTCAACTGGTGCCACCAGACGATCAATTGGGAGATGGAATGGCATGCTGTGATCTTCAGCGATGGTGGTCGTTCGTGCATATGATGTAGTGTGCTTTCATGCAAAGCATACTGGCCCCACCCCAGGTCTTATGGTCCTGGGTGCAATAAGCTATAACTCTCGTTCACCTTTGGTGTTTCTAGACAGGGCACTAACCAGCACACAAAATGTTGTTAGCCTCTTTTGCTGTTACCGTAGCACGAAGATATTTTGTTCCAGCAGGATAATGCTTGCTCACACACTGCCTGTGGAACTCAATGTGCTCTGCAAGACATGCAGCAACTTCCCTGGCCAGCATGACCTCCAAGCTTGACTCCAATCGAGCATGTGTGGGACATAATGGGATGAGAAATGTCTCGTTCGACTCATCAGCCAAAAACTGTTTCAGAACTATGTAAATGGGCCAAGCATGCATTGCACAACAAATCCCAAGACACTATTCACCATCTATACAATAGAAAGGATGCTGGAGACAGCACCTGCGTGTCCACTCATGGAGGCTACACCACATACTAATATGGGTGTTTCAATGTGAGTTGATACCTGGTATCTCAGAACTGCTTGTGTTAATGATCGGTAAATTAATGATTTCATTTACCCCATATGCACTGTTACAGCAACAAATCTTGAGTGAATTGGAAACTTCTAAAATAGCCCTCCCCCCCCCCCCCCCCCACCCTCTCTTCCCCTTCCCTGCGTAAAATGAATAGTTTTAGTGTTCTGAACTAGCCCTGTTTGCACATATCTGTAATTGTGCTCTGCAACTCTATTATTCATGGGTCAAAGCTGATATTAGATATCAGTAGGTTCAATACAACCTGAGAAAGTCCCCAACCATAGTACCCCGTTTTCTTGTAGGGATTTGCAGTTAAAATGTACTTAGTTGTATGATGTCATAGTCGACATAGTGGATATATGTAGTGCATATTAATACAGGGCTATTACAAATGATTGAAGCGATTTCATAAATTCACTGTAGCTCCATTCATTGACATATGGTCACGACACACTACAGATACATAGAAAAACTCGTAAAGTTCTGTTCGGCTGAAGCTGCACTTCAGGTTTCTGCCACCAGAGCGCTCGAGAGCGCAGTGAGACAAAATGGCGACAGGAGCTGAGAAAGCGTATGTCTTGCTTGAAATGCACTCACATCACTCAGTCATAACAGTGCAACGACACTTCAGGACGAAGTTCAACAAAGATCCACCAACTGCTAACTCCATTCGGCGATGGTATGCGCAGTTTAAAGCTTCTGGATGCCTCTGTAAGGGGAAATCAACGGGTCGGCCTGCAGTGAGCGAAGAAACGGTTGAACGCGTGCGGGCAAGTTTCACGCGTAGCCCACGGAAGTCGACGAATAAAGCAAGCAGGGAGCTAAACGTACCACAGCCGACGGTTTGGAAAATCTTACGGAAAAGGCTAAAGCAGAAGCCTTACCGTTTACAATTGCTACAAGCCCTGACACCCAATGACAAAGTCAAATGCTTTGAATTTTCGGCGCGGTTGCAACAGCTCATGGAAGAGGATGCGTTCAATGCGAAACTTGTTTTCAGTGATGAAGCAACATTTTTTCTTAATGGTGAAGTGAACAGACACAATGTGCAAATCTGGGTGGTAGAGAATCCTCACGCATTTGTGCAGCAAATTCGCAATTCATCAAAAGTTAATGTGTTTTGTGCAATCTCACGGTTTAAAGTTTACGGCCCCTTTTTCTTCTGCAAAAAAAACGTTACAGGACGTGTATCTGGACATGCTTGAAAATTGGCTCGTGCCACAACTGGAGACCGACAGCGCCGACTTCATCTTTCAACAGGATGGTGCTCCACCGCACTTCCATCATGATGTTCGGCATTTCTTAAACAGGAGATTGGAAAACCGATGGATTGGTCGTGGTGGAGATCATGATCAGCAATTCATGTCATGGCCTCCACGCTCTCCCAACTTAACCCCATGTGATTTCTTTCTGTGGGGTTATGTGAAAGATTCAGTGTTTAAACCTCCTCTACCAAGAAACGTGCCAGAACTGCGAGCTCGCATCAACGATGCTTTCGAAATTGATGGGGACATGCTGCGCCGAGTGTGGGAGGAACTTGATTATCGGCTTGATGTCTCCCGAATCACTAAAGGGGCACATATCGAACATTTGTGAATGCTTAAAAAAACTTTTTGAGTTTTTGGTTGTGTGCAAAAAATATCTCAAATAATAAAGTTATTGTAGAGCTGTGAAATCGCTTCAATCATATGTAATAACGCTGTAGTTGCCATTTTGATATCCATGTTGATCAAACCTAATGGATTGTATTGTATTTTTCATTACTTCTCTGTAGACCCTCAAATTTATTTTAGATAATAGAAGAGATGTATTGAGATTAAATTTAATGCACAAAATACTGCCTAGTGTTGCTCCCTCGTCACTGTTGTTGTTGTTGTTGCTATTGCTATTGCTATTGCGGTCTTACATCCCAGAGTCTGGTTTGATGCCGCTCTCCATTCTACTTAATCCTGCGCTACCCTCTTCATCTCTCTCTGAATAACTACCGCAACCTATATCCTTCTGAATCTGCTTAGTGTATTCATCTCTTGCTCTCCCTCTAAGATTTTTACCCTGCATGCTTCCCTCCATTACTAAATTGGTGATCGCTTGATGCCTCAGAACGTATCCTACCAACCGATTTCTTCTTCTAGTCAAGTTGTGCCACAAATTCCTCTTCTCCCCATTTATATTCAGTATGTCTTCATTAGTTACATGATCTGCACATATAATCTTCAGCATTCTTCTGTAGCACAACATTTTGAAAGCTTCTATTCTCTTTTGGTCTAAACTGTTTATTGCCCATGTTTCACTTCCATACATGGCTACACTCCATACAAATGCTTTTAGAAAAGATTTTCTGACACTTAAATATATACTTGACATAAACAAATTTATCTTCTTCAGAAACACTTTCCTTGCCATAGCCAGTCTACATTTTGTGTCCTGTCTACTTCAACCATATCAGTTATTTTGCTCCCCAAATAGCTGAACGCATCTACTACTTGAAGTGTCTCATTTCATAATCTAATACATTCAGTGTCACCTGATTTAATTCAACTACATTCCATTATCCTCATTTTGCTTTTGTTGATGTTCATCTTATATTCTCCTTTCAAGACACTGTCCATGCCATTGAACAGTTCCTCCAAGTCATTTGCTGTCTCTGACAGAATTATAGCGTCTCCAGCAAACCTCAAAGTTTTTATTGCTTCTCCATGGATTTAAATTCGTACTCCAAGTTTTTCTTTTGTTTCCTTTACTGCTTGCTCAATGTACAGATTGAATAACATTGGGGATAGGCTACAACCCTGTCACACTCCCTTCTCAACCACCGCTTCACTTTCATGACCCTCGACTCGTAGACTCGTATAACTGCAATCTGGTTTCTGTACAAATTGTAAATAGCCTTTCGTTCCCTCTATTTTAGCCCTGCCACCTTCAGAATTTGACAGAGTATTCCAGTTAACAATGTCAAAAGCTTTCTTTAAGCCTAGAAATGTAGGTTTGCCTTTCCTTAACCTAGCTTCTAAGATAAGTCGAAGGGCCAGTATTGCCTTGTGTGTTCCAATATTTCTCCGGAGTCCTAACTGATCTTCTCCGAGGTCAGCTTCTATGAGTTTTTCCATTCGTCTATAAAGAAATCGTGTTAGTATTTTGCAGCCGTGACTTACTAAACTGATGGTTCTGTAATATTTACACCTATCAACACCCGATTCCTTTGGAATTGGAATTATTGTACTCTTCTTGAAGTCTGAAGCTATTTTGCCTGTCTCATACATCTTGCTGAACAGATGAAGAGTTCTCCCATGGCTATCAGTAGTTTTAATGCAGTGTTGTCTACTCCCGGGGGCATGTTTTGACTTAGGTCTTTCAGTGGTCTGTCAAATTCTTCATGCACTATCATATCTCACATTTCATCTTCATTTACGCCCTCTTCCATTGCCATACTATCGCCCTCAAGTACATTGTGCACAGACCCTCTATATACTCCTTCCACCTTTCCGCTTTACCTTCTTTGCTTGAGATTGGTTTTCCATCTGATCTCTTGATATTCATACATGTGGTTCATATTCCCCCAAAGGTCTCTTTAATTTTCCTGTAGGCAGTATAAATCTTACTCCTAGTGATATATGCTTCTACATCCTTACCTTTGTCCTCTAGCCATCCCTGCTGAGCCATCTTGCACTTCCTGTTGATCTCATTTTCACCTGCTTAATTTACTGCATTTTTATATTTTCTCCTTTCATCAATTAAATTCAATATCTTTTCTGTTACCCAAGAATTTCTACTAGCCTTTGTCTTTGTACCTAATTGATACTCTGCTGCCTTCACTGTTTTATTCCTCATAGCTATCCATCCTTTTCTTACTGCATTTCTTTTCCCTGTTCTTGTCAGTCGTTCCCTAATGCTCTCTCTGAAACACTCTATGACCTTTGGTTCTTTAAAACAGTGGAAAATCCAGGGTGGAATGTAAAAATATTATGAAAAGGAAAGGTACTACTCACTATATAGCAGAGATGCTTAGTCACAGACACAACAAAAAAAAGAGACTCTCACAAATAAGCTTTTAGCCAGCAAAACTGTCATCAAAAATACAGTAGATCACACACACACACACACACACACACACACACACTCACTCACTCACTGAGACGCGATCCACACATGACGCACAGTCACGTGTGTTTCTTCTGTTTTAATCTATAGTTCATAATCAATAAATTGTGGTCAGATTTCACAATTGCCCCTGGAAATGTCTTACAATTTAAAACCTGGTTCCTAATTCTCTGTCCTACCATTGTAGAATCTATCTGAAATCTTCCAATGTCTCCAGGCCTATTCCACGTATACAACCTCAATTCATAAATCTTCAACCAAGTGTTAGCTATGATTAAGTTACGCTCTGTGCAACTGATGATGGGATTCTAAGGATGTAACATGCTGATGACATTCTGTTTGCAAATACCTTTGTGTGTTCACACTACTTCAACTGAGAATCAATATTCATTCCTAGACATTTTGCATTTGTTACACAGTCTATCCCCCCATGAACCATGGACCTTGCCGTTGGTGGGGAGGCTTGCGTGCCTCAGCGATACAGATAGCCGTACCGTAGGTGCAACCACAACGGGGGGGGGGGGGGGGGTGTATCTGTTGAGAGGCCAGACAAACGTGTGGTTCCTGAAGAGGGGCAGCAGCCTTTTCAGTAGTTGCAAGGGCAACAGTCAGGATGATTGACTGATCTGGCCTTGTAACATTAACCAAAACAGCCTTGCTGTGCTGGTACTGCGAACGGCTGAAAGCAAGGGGAAACTACAGCCGTAATTTTTCCCGAGGGCATGCAGCTTTACTGTATGATTACATGATGATGGCGTCCTCTTGGGTAAAATATTCCGGAGGTAAAATAGTCCCCCATTCGGATCTCCGGGCGGGGACTACTCAAGAGGATGTCGTTATCAGGAGAAAGAAAACTGGCGTTCTACGGATTGGAGCGTGGAATGTCAGATCCCTTAATCGGGCAGGTAGGTTAGAAAATTTAAAAAGGGAAATGGATAGGTTGAAGTTAGATATAGTGGGAATTAGTGAAGTTCGGTGGCAGGAGGAACAAGACTTCTGGTCAGGTGACTACAGGGTTATAAACACAAAATCAAATAGGGGTAATGCAGGAGTAGGTTTAATAATGAATAGGAAAATAGGAATGCGGGTAAGCTACTACAAACAGCATAGTGAACGCATTATTGTGGCCAAGATAGATACGAAGCCCACACCTACTACAGTAGTACAAGTTTATATGCCAACTAGCTCTGCAGATGACGAAGAAATTGAAGAAATGTATGATGAAATAAAAGAAATTATTCAGATTGTGAAGGGAGACGAAAATTTAATAGTCATGGATGACTGGAATTCGAGTGTAGGAAAAGGGAGAGAAGGAAACATAGTAGGTGAATATGGATTGGGGGACAGAAATGAAAGAGGAAGCCGCCTGGTAGAATTTTGCACAGAGCACAACATAATCATAACTAACACTTGGTTTAAGAATCATGAAAGAAGGTTGTATACATGGAAGAACCCTGGAGATACTAAAAGGTATCAGATAGATTATATAATGGTAAGACAGAGATTTAGGAACCAGGTTTTAAATTGTAAGACATTTCCAGGGGCAGATGTGGACTCTGACCACAATCTATTGGTTATGACCTGTAGATTAAAACTGAAGAAACTGCAAAAAGGTGGGAATTTAAGGAGATGGGACCTGGATAAACTAAAAGAACCAGAGGTTGTACAGAGATTCAGGGAGAGCATAAGGGAGCAATTGACAGGAATGGGGGAAATAAATACAGTAGAAGAAGAATGGGTAGCTTTGAGGGATGAAGTAGTGAAGGCAGCAGTGGATCAAGTAGGTAAAAAGGCGAGGGCTAGTAGAAATCCTTGGGTAACAGAAGAAATATTGAATTTAATTGATGAAAGGAGAAAATATAAAAATGCAGTAAGTGAAACAGGCAAAAAGGAATACAAACGTCTCAAAAATGAGATCGACAGGAAGTGCAAAATGGCTAAGCAGGGATGGCTAGAGGACAAATGTAAGGATGTAGAGGCCTATCTCACTAGGGGTAAGATAGATACCGCCTACAGGAAAATTAAAGAGACCTTTGGAGATAAGAGAACGACTTGTATGAATATCAAGAGCTCAGATGGAAATCCAGTTCTAAGCAAAGAAGGGAAAGCAGAAAGGTGGAAGGAGTATATAGAGGGTCTATACAAGGGCGATGTACTTGAGGACAATATTATGGAAATGGAAGAGGATGTAGATGAAGATGAAATGGGAGATATGATACTGCGTGAAGAGTTTGACAGAGCACTGAAAGACCTGAGTCGAAAGAAGGCCCCCGGAGTAGACAATATTCCATTGGAACTACTGACGGCCGTGGGAGAGCCAGTCCTGACAAAACTCTACCATCTGGTGAGCAAGATGTATGAAACAGGCGAAATACCCACAGACTTCAAGAAGAATATAATAACTCCAATCACAAAGAAAGCAGGTGTTGACAGATGTGAAAATTACCGAACTATCAGTTTAATAAGTCACAGCTGCAAAATACTAACATGAATTCTTTACAGACGAATGGAAAAACTAGTAGAAGCCAACCTCGGGGAAGATCAGTTTGGATTCCGTAGAAACACTGGAACACGTGAGGCAATACTGACCTTACGACTTATCTTAGAAGAAAGATTAAGGAAAGGCAAACCTACATTTCTAGCATTTGTAGACTTAGAGAAAGCTTTTGACAATGTTGACTGGAATACTCTCCTTCAAATTCTAAAGGTGGCAGGGGTAAAATACAGGGAGCGAAAGGCTATTTACAATTTGTACAGAAACCACATGGCAGTTATAAGAGTCGAGGGACATGAAAGGGAACGGTGGTTGGGAAGGGAGTAAGACAGGGTTGTAGCCTCTCCCCGATGTTGTTCAATCTGTATATTGAGCAAGCAGTAAAGGAAACAAAAGAAAAATTCGGAGTAGGTATTAAAATTCATGGAGTAGAAATAAAAACTTTGAGGTTCGCCGATGACATTGTAATTCTGTCAGAGACAGCAAAGGACTTGGAAGAGCAGTTGAATGGAATGGACAGTGTCTTGAAAGGAGGATATAAGATGAACATCAACAACAGCAAAACAAGGATAATGGAATGTAGTCTAATTAAGTCGGGTGATGCTGAGGGAATTAGATTAGGAAATGAGGCACTTAAAGTAGTAAAGGAGTTTTGCTATTTGGGGAGCAAAATAACTGATGATGGTCGAAGTAGAGAGGATATAAAATGTAGGCTGGCAATGGCAAGGAAAGCGTTTCTGAAGAAGAGAAATTTGTTAACATCCAGTATTGATTTAAGTGTCAGGAATTCATTTCTGAAAGTATTTGTATGGAGTGTAGCCATGTATGGAAGTGAAACATGGACAATAAATAGTTTGGACAAGAAGAGAATAGAAGCTTTTGAAATGTGGTGCTACAGAAGAATGCTGAAGATTAGATGGGTAGATCACATAACTAATGAGGAAGTATTGAATAGGATTGGGGAGAAGAGAAGTTTGTGGCACAACTTGACCAGAAGAAGGGATCGGTTGGTAGGACATTTTCTGAGGCATCAAGGGATCACCAATTTAGTATTGGAGGGGAGCGTGGAGGGTAAAAATCGTAGAGGGAGACCAAGAGATGAATACATTAAGCAGATTCAGAAGGATGTAGGTTGCAGTAGGTACTGGGAGATGAAAAAGCTTGCACAGGATAGAGTAGCATGGAGAGCTGCATCAAACCAGTCTCAGGACTGAAGACCACAACAACAACAAACACAGTCTATAGAGGTGCCATCTACATTTAACTTAACATTGTCATTTTTCGTCTTCAAATTGAAATTCATAGCACTAGTTTTCTTTATGTTCAGCATCAATTTATTGCTTATTGATCAACCATAAACTTCCTTGAGAGTTTCATTTGCTTTCTCTGCAAGGAGTTTTCTTGTTTTCTCAGTGACTATAATATTGCTGTCATGAATGAAGAGAATTTTTTCACCATGAGTACCACTACTGGGAAAGTCACGGATGTATATCAGACAAAGTATTGGTCCTAATATGCTATCTCACGGAACCCCTATATTAATGTATTTTGGTTCTGATCAGTGTTTTACTAAATGTTTAGATCTATTTGAAGTATGTGTTATCTCTACTCTTTGTACCCTATCTGTTAGGTATGATCGAAACCAGTCACTAGCAACCCCTCTTATTCCTATTGCTTCTAATTTATTTAATGGAATCTAGTGGTCAACTGTATCAAAGGCCTTAGAAAGATAAAAAAATATGTATGTGACACACTCATCTTTATCAAGAGCATCAAGTACAACTTTTGCGAATTCTACTATGGCTGACTCTGTATTTTTGCCACTTTGGAAGCCAAACTGTGATTCGCTTAAAGATTGTATTTATTCAGGTAATTTATTAATTTGTCTTTCATAATTGCTTCTATTATTTTTGAGAATGGCGACAGCAGGAAAATGGGCCGGTAATTTTCTATGTCTTCTGCATTACCTTTTTTAAGCAAAGGTACAACTCTTGCCTGTTTAAACTGCTCTGGAAATGTCCCTGATGTGAAGGATTCATTTATTATATTTGGTAAGGGGCCTTGTATAATCCCTTTGCATTGTTTTATTACACACATTGATACTTCATCTAAGCCAACTGACTTTTTAATTTTTGAAGTGTTATTGACTTCATTCTGTGTGATTGGAAGTAACATCATTGTATTTAGTGCAACATTATTTACAGGTGTTATATTTGTTTTGGGGAATTTTTGCTGTCACTTCTCTGCAGTACTTGAAAAATGCTTGTTTACATAGTTTGCTAAGTGTTGTGGATCATTTATTACCTTATCCCCCTCCCGTAGCAGTATGTTATTTGCATTATATATTATTTTGTTATTAAATGACTTTTTTGCAGCAATCAGCACTTTCCTATAGATCTTTTTGTATCTATGACAGAAATTTAAGAATTCTGGATCATTGCACATCTTTTTCATGGAACTGAGGTGTTTAAGTGTTTGGGAGGACTTCTTAATCCCTGCTGTTATCCATCTCTTTTTGTGAGATGTTGAAACAGATATGCATACTTTTGGAAATGCCTTTTCAAAGTTAAAATTAAATAATGTGGAGAGTTTAGAGAATTTCATATTCACATTGGTTTCTTTATACACTTCATCCCAGCTTTGGTTTGCTAGTTCTTTTGAAAAATCTTTTATTTCAATTTCTGATGGATGTCGTTTGTAGGCTTGTAGTTTAGGGAATGATTTGATGCCTGATTTTACTGTTGTTATTTGACAGAGATGGTCTGATAGTCTGAGATCTTTTACAGCTACATCTCATTTTTCCCTGTCCATATTTGTGGCCACATGGTCAATTACTGATGCAGTCATTGTAGTAACGCTTGTTGCCTGTTGACCATTAGGGACATGCCAAATCTTTGAAGGATATTTATGAAGTTGCTGCTGGATTCATTTATGATATTAGCGCTGATGTTAATGTCCCCACAGAATTATGTTGATCTTTGTACTTGAGACTTTATCTAGAACTTCTGTTAACTTTTTGAAAAAAGTTTCCACACTACTGCTGGGAGATTTATACACACACAAAATGATTAATTTCTTGGTGATATAAAGCCCTGTTAATTCAGTAGCTGATATTTCAGAGTGTTTGTCTTCACTTACTGTACTGATGTCATGTCTTGATTTGAACTGTGTTCCTTTTCTGATATAATTGCATGATCCTCCATCCCTTGAAGCAGTTCTGCAGTAGGAGTTTGCCCTTTCATATAATGATAATACTACATGTTGGATTTGTGTGTCTCTACACCAGTGCTCAGTAACACAAACTACTGTGCAGTTCAAAGATCGGAGCTCAACTTCTAATAGTTGTATTTTATTTTTTATTGATTGCATGTTTTGATGGAGGATTGTTAAGCCTGTGAAATGCCCCATGCCCCCCTGCGGGTTCGGGGCCAAGAATAGGCCCGCGGTATTCCTGCCTGTCGTAAGAGGCGACTAAAAGGAGTCTCAACTGTTTCGGCCTTTAATATGATGGCCCCCTAAGGGGTTTTACCACTACCTTTCCAAATTTTCCGTTAGTGCGTACCATTTGGGGAAGGATGCCTTACGTGGTGCATCTTAAATCCATCTTGCCCTACGATCTGGCACACCCGATATTGTCATGGAGTTGGATTTACATCGAGCTTCCGGCCACATCCGCTGCAGTGTGTTCCGGATAGCATACATTCCCTCCTTTGTGCACTTCCATCTTTGCCCTCGTGATGTACATGGATATTTCGACACCCGACGTCCAGCACGGTAGCCAGTCCGTTGTAGTGGGGTCGTCATGTACCATCTTGGTGGTAGCCCCCTGACTACACAGGGATCTCACTGCTGATGCCTGAGCTGCTACCTCCCCACGTATGCCGAGGAGTAGATGCGTACCCCTCTGGGGCATCGGGACTCCTGGCAAAGGCCATCCTGCCAGGTGGTCTTTGCTGTGGCTAGGTGGCGCCTGTGGGGAGAGCCCCTGGTCGGAGTGGGTGGCATCAGGGCGGATGACCCGCAATGAAGCGTGGTACATCATCTCTCGCTGGTGGGCCTCCACCAGCAGTCTCTAAGCAATTGAGGTCTAACCTCAATGGAAAGAAAATCGATCAGAGATTGTTTCCCTCCCTGGCCACTCCATGGGAGGAACATATGGCTAAAGAAGGCAGTGGAGATTATGCACCCCAATACCTCGTGTGTACGCGAGTTGATGGGGAATCGTTTATGTCGACCAAGCCCCAGTTTTTTGTGGAGCATTTAGAGGACAAGTTCGGTGAGGTGGAGGTCTTGTCCAAAATTCGCTCTGGGTCAGTTCTCATCAAAACAGCATCCTCTGCCCTGTCACGGAGGTTGCTCACTTGTGACAAGTTGGGGGATGTTTCCGTCACCATCACTTCCCATAAAAGTTTAAACATGGTCCAGTGTATTATATTCCACAGGGATCTTCTACTGCAGTCCAACGATGAACTACGCGCCAATCTAGAACGACGGGGTGTTCACTTCGTCCGGCGCGTCCATCGGGGTCTGAGGGATAATCAGGTAGCCACTGGTGCCTTCATCTTGGCCTTCGAAGGTGATGTTTTACCCGAAAAGGTCAAGGTGATGGTTTACTGCTGTGATGTGAAGCCATATATCCCTCCTCTGATGCGGTGTTTTAAATGCTGGAAGTTTGGGCACATGTCATCCCGCTGTACTTCCGGCATCACATGTCGAGATTGTGGACATCCTTCGCATCCCAATACTCCATGTGCTCCGCCTCCCATCTGTGTTAACTGCGGAGAACACCATTCCCCCTGCTCGCCGGACTGTAGGATCTTCCAGAAAGAACGGAAGATAGTGGAATATAAAACCCTGGACCGCCTGACCTACTCTGAGGCTAGGCGGAAATATGAGAGGCTCCATCCTGTGCCAATGACGTCAACATACGCCGCTGCTGCAACGACGGTTCTTCCATCTCCTGTGTCGTCCCGCACGGTTGGTTCTATGATTGGTCAGAATCCATCAGCCCCCTTGATTGTGGGGGGCACTTCACACCCTGTTGCTCCTGCTCCATCTTCTTCAGGAGCAACACCCTCCCAACCATCGTGGACATCAGCTCCACCTTCCCAGCCGGAGAAGCGTAAGATTTCTTTGGCTACTTCGCCAGGAAGGGATCCCTTGGGGACCTCCCTTTGCAAGTTCCGACCAGTGGAAAAGCGGACACCCGCAAGTGGCTGAAACAACCACCAGTCCCTGGTCGTAGAGCCTCACGGTCGTTGTCCGTCCCTGAGACTGACCCAGTGAAGCCCATGAAGCCTGAACCACCGAAGGCACAGCGCGACAAGCAGAAAAAGAAGAAAGTCCCCAAGACCAACGACATTGCAGTGGCACCCGTCCCACCGCTTCCTACAAGCTCTGTGTCTGAGGACGAGGTGGAGATTCTGGTGTCCGCTGAGGACCTCGATCTCGCCGGTCCCTCAGACGCCATGGATAGTGCTAGCACCGGTGCTCAATTGGAGGCAGCAGGTGACCCAGCGGCATAATCTGCCTTCCAAGTCCCGTCACGCCTTTCTCAGACATGGACAGTACCATCCTCTAGTGGATCTGCAGCGGTTTCTTCCACCATCTAGCTGAGCTCCGACAACTTATCAGCCTTCACCCTTTCTTCTGCATTGCTATTCAGGAAACTTGGTTTCCAGCAATGCGAACCCCCGCCCTCCGTGGCTATCGGGGTTATTATAAGAACCGGGCAGCTTATGAAAGGGTGTCTGGTGGCATCTGCATATATGTCCTTAACTCTCTTCACAGCGAGTCTGTACCTCTACAAACAGCTTTAGAGGCTGTCGCTGTTCGGGTGTGGACGCCACAGGCTGTTACCGGCTGCAGTCTTTATCTTCCACCGGATGGTGCTGTCGCGCAGCATGTCCTGGCTACTCTGATGGCCCAATTGCCGCCACCTTTCTTGTTACTGGGCGACTTCAACGCCCATAACCCTCTGTGGGGTGGGTCAGTGGCGACAGGTCGAGGCGCCACCATTGAGCATTTATTGGCACAGCTCGATCTTTCGCTTTTAAATGATGGTTCCTTCACACACTTCAGCGTGGTGCATGGCACATACTCTGCCATCGACCTTTCGATCTGCAGCCCTAGCCTCTTACTGTCTGTCCAATGGAGACCTGTGTGGTAGTGACCACTTTCCGATCTTTCTGTCACTGCCACAGCGTCAGTCTTCTATGCGCCCTTGCAGGTGGGCTATGAATAAGGCTGACTGGGACTTGTTTTCCTCCCCTGCCGCTATTGAGCCTCTCTCTAGTGATGACATTGATGCGGTGGTTCAATCGGTCACCACCGGCATCGTTACTGCTGCCGAATCTGCCATTCCCCGTTCTTCTGGGTCCCCTCGGCGGCGGACTGTGCTTTGGTGGCCGGCGGTCGCTCCAGCATCACAAGCGACATCCCTGCGCTGAACACCTCATCACCTTCAAATGGCTGCGTGCGCGGGCCCGCCGCCTTATCCCCCAAAGCAAGCAGGAGTGCTGGGAGCGGTATGTGTCCCCCATTGGCCTCCATGTCTCTCCATCGCAGGTCTGGGCCAAGATCCGACGCCTCTATGGCTATCGGACCTCTGTCAGCGTCCCAGCGCTCTCACTGAATGGAGCAGTTTGTACGGACTCCGACGAAATTGCCGACAGCTTGGCAGAGCATTTTGCTATGAGTTCCGCTTCTGCGAATTACGCCCTGGCCTTCCGCTCCATTCAAGAGCAAATGGAACGTCGGAGCCTTTCGTTTTGCACCTACCATCGAGAATTGTACAATGTTCCATTCAGTGAGTGGGAATTTCGCAGTGCCCTAGCCGCTTGCCCTGATACCGCTCCTGGGCCAGATGGCATCCACGGTCAGATGCTGAAACACCTTTCAGTGGACTGCCAGTGACGGCTCCTCAACCTTTACAACCGTATTTGGGTTGAGGGTGAGTTTCCGTCGCAATGGCAGGAAAGTATTGTTATCCCCATTCTGAAACCAGGCAAGAATCCTTTGGAGGTGGACAGCTACCGGCCCATTAGCCTCACCAACATTCTTTGCAAGTTGCTTGAACGGATGGTGAGCCGGTGCTTGAAATGGGTACTGGAGTCTTGGGGCCTTCTGGTTCCATCTCAGGGTGGGTTCCGTAGAGGCCGCTCCGCCGCCGTCAATCTGGTGAGCCTGGAGTCGGCCATCCGTACTGTCTTTGCCTGCCGTCAGCACCAGGTCGCTGTCTTTTTCGACATGCGGAAGACGTACGATACGACATGGCGTCATCACATCCTTTCTACACTTCATGGATGGGGTCTTTGTGGCCCTCTGCCGATCTTTATCAGAAATTTTCTGTCGTATCATACCTTCCGCGTGCAAGTCGCGGCCTTCCATTGTTCCTCCCGAGTCCAGGTGAATGGTGTGCCACAGGGATCTGTTTTAAGTGTCTGCCTGTTTTTAATTGCCATTAACGGGCTCGCTGCGGCAGTGGGGACATCTGTCTCAGCGTCCCTGTATGCTGACGACTTCTGCCTTTACTACAGCTCTATTGGCATTGCAGCTACTGAACTTCAGCTACAGGGCGCTATCCGTAAGGCGCAGTCTTGGGCTGTAGCGCATGGCTTTCAGTTTTCGGCTGCCAAGACCTGCGTTATGCATTTCTGCCGGCGACACACTGTTCACCCGGAGCCGCGTCTTTATCTTGATGGCGAACTTCTTGCTGTGGTTGAGACACACAGGTTTTTGGGTGTAGTTTTTGATGCCCGGTTGACTTGGCTGCCTCATATTCGGCAGATTAAACAGATGTGTTGGTGGCATCTAAATGCTCTGCGATGCCTGAGCCACACCAAGTGGGGCGCCGACCGATCTACTCTCCTATGGCTCTACCAGGCGTTAATCCAGTCCCGCCTGGATTATGGGAGTTTGGCTTATGGCTCAGCATCCCCATCTGCATTGCGGGTGCTGGACCCAATCCTCCACAGCTGAATACGCCTTGCCACTGGTGCTTTCCGGACCAGCCCTGTGGACAGCGTACTTGTGGAGGCTGGTGTCCCTCCACTGCGGTTACGACGCCAACAATTACTGACTTCTTATGCTGCCCATGTTTTTAGCTTGCTCGGCCATCCAAATTATCGACTCCTGTTCCCGCAGACAGTCGTCCGTCTCCCAGAACGTCGGCCCAGTTCTGGATGTACGATCGCAGTCCGCGTCCGAGAGCTTCTCTCCGGGCTAGGGGTTTTCCCTGTTCCACCTCCTTTCTGGGCGCCTCTGCATATGCCGCCGTGGTGTGTGCCTCGCTCTTGCCTTCAGCTCGAATTGGCACAGGGCCCGAAGGACTCAGTCCCCCAGAGGCCTTCTGCCGCCGCTTTTATTCCATCTTAGCCATGTATCAGGGCTCTGGCGTTGTCTACACTGACCGTTCGATGGTTGATGGTTGTGTCGGTTATGCGCTAACTCTAGGGGACCATTGTGAACAACGTTCATTGCCGACTGGCTGCAGCGTTTACACTGCTGAGCTGGTCGCCATCTTTCGAGCCATAGAGTATATCCGCTCCTGCTCAGGTGAGTCCTTCGTCATCTGTATCTTCATCATCACGACTCCCTGAGCGGTTTACGAGCTCTCGACCAGTGTTTCCCTCGTTATCGTCTGGTGATGGCTATCCAGGTGTCCCTGCATACTCTTGCCCGTTGCGACAGATCTGTGGTCTTTGTTTGGACCCCAGGCCATGTTGGGATACCCGGCAATGAAACTGTTGACCGCCTGGCGAAAGAGGCCACCAGTAAACCACCTCTGGAGATTGGCCTCCCGGCAACTGATTTGCGGGCACTATTACACCACAAAGTTTTCGATTTATGGGACACTGAATGGCGCAACCTGCCCGTGCCAAACAAACTCCGTCGTATCAAGGAGACGACGACTGTTTGGCGGTCATCCATGCGAGCCAACCGCAGGGACTCAGTCGTCCTTTGTCGGCTCTGTATTGGCCACACCCGACTGACGCACAGTTATTTGCTGTGTCGTGAGGATCCACGTCTTTGTCGTTGTGGGGCGTCCTTGACGGTAGTCCATATTCTGTTGGAGTGCACCCTTTTAACTGTGCTCAGGCAGACTTTCGCGCTGCCTGATACACTCCTTGCGCTTTTAACTGACGACTCTGCCATAACGGACTTAGTTTTGCGTTTTATTCGGGCAGGGGGATTTTATCGCTTAATGTAAGTGTGTGTGTTTTTGTGTTGATTCTGGCCTATGGCCTACGATTTTAGTCTGATTTTTTAATGTGTTTCTCGGTGGTTGGCTTTTCCTTTTTTGTTTCTATGGTCGGCCAACCACCGTCACACTCTGTGTGATTTTAGTTCGTCTTGTCTGGTCTTTGTCTAAATTTCTCTTGTTCTGTGTCGTCTGTCTTCTCGTCAGTTGATCGTTTTTATTCTCTTTGGGTGTTTTTAGTATTTGGAAAAAAGGGACCGATGACCGTAGTAGTCTGGTCCCTTTAATCCCCACAACCTACCAACCAACCAAATGCCCCATGTTACTCTTTCCAGTGGTTTGGTTTTCTTTGTGACATCAGGTATGTGTGATATTTGAAATGTTAAAGTCTGTCTTTTGAGTGATTGTTTCAGAATTTTTTAAACTGCTGGAGATACTCTTTAGCCAGGGGAACCTGTTGTCTGGTTTTATCCTTAAAAATACCTACTTTTCCTTCCCAGGACAACAGGTATTTGACCATGTGCGGCCTGAGATCCACGCCCTATACTTTCATGAATCAGCTGTACCAATCTTCCCTTCCCAGTCCTGATTAGGTGTAGGCCATGCCTAGTGAAACCCCATGTGTTGATAGTCCCAATGGGCAACAGAGAAACATGAGCAAAGTTGGCTGCCCTCAGAACCATCCCTAACGCCACATTGATCCACCTCACAGCTCCATCAAGGTGTGGTCGATCATGATGCCGGAACAGCTCAACAGTGTATACGTTGGTGCCATGAGTCACGGAATCTGTGTTGTCCAGGTCACCACCTACGTCATACGCCCCATCCCTGTCCAAACTGTTTCCTGCGCCACCCACTATCACTACATGGTCCTCTTTTGTAAAGTCCTTACATAAAGACCCTAAGTCCTCTATCACATGACTTAGCCCTGCATTTGGCTTGAAGATACTGGTGGCCTGGTATTCTGCCCCTAAACTTTCCTGCAACTGAGGGCCTAACACCTCGTCTATGGCTACTACCTAGCAGCAGCACTTTCTTCTTGCAAACACTTTGTACACTCCTAGGCTTCTTGGCCTCGGTTTAAGTGTGCTGCATGTTTCCTGCTCCTCGTTCTACCCGAGGCTCTTCTCCTCTTAACTCTGGTAGTGGCAGATACCTGTTTTTGGTGTTGATAAGACTGTCAGATTGTGTTTTCTTTCTTCCTATCCTCTTACCAGCTGCCAGTTCCCAACCACCCTCCTCCCCCCCTATCTCCCTTGATCCTTATCAGTTCCTTCCTTGCTTCCTCCAACTGTGCCTGAAGGGCACAGATTTTCCTTTCCTGTTCCCCAATCAAAATGTTCCTACTGCATACTCTGCAGTTCCAGGAGAGAGCCTCTTCTGTTCTCCCAACATTCTCCCCACTGCATCCCCCTAGTGAAAATATTTCTTACAAGACTGGCAAGAAATCCCTGTACTATCTACCCTATAACAGCTCCCACGTTTCTCACTCATGGTCAGTTTCAAAAGAATAATTAGTGCTTTAAATTTGCCACGGACGTGAGATTGGCTGTGTGTAAACAAAAAATGACACAAAGGACATTGCGTTTAGAGAATTTACACTATCAAGTGTCTTTGGTCAGATTTTTAAACATTTATAACTCAGAAAATTTAGGCGTAGATCGCATCTATCTAACTAGTAAACAATACTAAATGTGTTAGTTAAAAAAGATTTAGAAACATTTAATTAAACTTTTATTGTGACAATACACACTGATGAAACTAGTAGCTGTCTTCTTTAAACAAATTTTGCACTATCAAGAAAACTTGAATAGAATTTTTTGTGTTTGTCACGCAAAATTTCCGGTTATGTCGCGATTATCAGGACTTCAGATAACACGAAGTTTTTCAAGAACAAGCTCTGCCGGGATGCTAATATTCAGTTATGTGACAAGAACAGACGCTACAGCAAGTATATGAAACAAAGAAAATTTAAATTTGACACTATTTCCTCTTAAATAAGTTCTTTTAGCGGACGAAGAAAATACCTGTGATCTCAGTGGGCGGCCATCTTGTACTGTGCACACACAATGGAATAGTCAGTTATGGTTATTATACTTGTATCAGTCATTGGAAAATAATGTAGCTGTTGATATTTTCTATACTGTTTATTTTATTTTTATAATTTGTAACTGCTAATACGTGCTTAATATTGGTATGTGTATTCTGTATTTCAGACATGAACAATATTTTGTCACTGACTGTTTGCCAGTTCTGGCTGGTAACTAAGGTGAGTCTTATCCATATTTCTTAGTGGATTCAAATATATTTTAATAGCACCTTTAATTTGTTCACAGATGGTGATCTAGTAACAATCTTCGACAGTTCAGATCTCGCTTTTGCAGTACAGTATAGCCGGATCCTGAAACTACAAGTGTTAGTAGGTGGTGAGGCAACATTACGCACTAAAGGCTTACCTCCATCTCAGGTATCAACAGTGAGAAAAGAACTGCAGGAGATTCGTGACCGGGTGAATTACCTGCTGGACACAATTGAGCCCCGTACAGTTGAAGTCACTTCATCCACAAGTGACTCACGAAGTTAGTACCAAATTTTGATATTATAATAACATATGTTAATGATTTTGTGTTTCTATACAACTTTATCAAAGTGAACAGCTCAGTGTTGTGCCACTTTAATGAGTTGCAGATGTCATTTTTGAAAGAAAACCTATTTCTCAATCTCTTCGTCTCAGGAAACAACTATGTACAGTTTAACCCAGCTCTCTTCTCTTTGTTGGTTTCAGTTATCGAACAATCCACAAACAATTTGCGAAGTTGGACATCTATAAACAGTGCATCAATTTGCTTAATAATAAAAAATGACCAAGTGGCTGTTAAAAACAATAAAAGTTACTTGACTTTGGTCTCATTGATGTAAAATTTATCTTTGGCCGGTTGTTTCGTTCGGTGACCTCACCTCCTATGCAGGGAATGGGTCATTGATTTTATATATATGTATGGTGAAATGTAACAATGAAGCAGGGACTGAGATTTCTGTCCAGATTTTTAATGACTGTCAGTTTCTTTCACTTAACATAAGTCAAAACGGTTTGCATAATGCAAAGAAAACATTTACAAACACCAAAGTTCAGTACAGCTCATCATGACTGCTTGCATCTTTTTCCGTCTCAGCTGTACAACACCAGATTCCAGAGTCCAACCAACTACACCATCATGCAATTAACGCTAAGTCAGGACTGCTTGTTACACACACTAATTAACAAGTGCATTGATTCATAAAGTCACAGTTCAGAGATATTTGAATGCATCAGTCTTTTATGCTACAAAGATGTGTGTACAGTATTGATATGACTGAAATTATTTTCAAAGAGATTTACATGTATTTAACATTTCTTTAATAAAAGCAATGATTGTAGGAAACAATACATGCTATATTTATGGTGTATCAAGAAGATAAATACTTTAGCATTTGATTTATTGTAATCTACAATACTTTGCCAAAAAAATGAGGTGTGTTTAGCACTTCCATTACAACAGCCACCTCTTGCTTTATTTTTATTACATTATTATTATTATTATTATTATTATTATTTTTATTTTAATACACTGCTCCCTTGCAGACACACAAATGACGCACAACATTTTTAAGGGGAAAGATGGACTGTTCTGAAACTATCGTATGAATGACGTCCCTCCTTCACAGTCATCCCCAATCATTTCAAAATTAATAGTTTCTTTCAAGTGTAGCCTTTGGCTGAGACCATTGTATGGGCAAATGATAGAGTGAGAACTCATTATGTATGTCTGATAGTAGAATCGACACCACTGAATATTCATCTGCAAATTATATACTGTTTATTTAATGTATGCCATAATGTGCTGAGTTTAAACTGCCCCAATTTAACTAATTAGCTGGGTATTAGCATGTTCCATAGATTATAATTGCAGTTTCTATGATGTGGAATGAGCAAGTTTTATAATTATAGTATTCTTTCTCAGTGAAAAATATGTCAACATATTTGTGACTAACACTGCTGTTACAATTTATATTTTGTGGTGTACAGCATGGTATGTATGCTTAAACTGCTGTGGGCCAGTTAAATTGTCATGCTCTGCCACTCCACAGGTGCTGAGGACATGTTTAATTGCCATCCCTGGATTCTCCTGAAATGCTGTTAATGTGTTACGTATCAGGTTCAGCCGCTCTCTCATGTCTGCTGACTAGTTACTTCCATATCTCAGTGAATAAAAAAGTTTTGATTATTTATCACACAACATATGTACATCTTTGCATGCTATCATTTGCGAAAAACCTTGTTTCAATATTGTGAACGATTTGTTAAAAACCATACGATTCACGATGGGCAGGGACGGAAATCGGAGCATTGCACATGACCATCCTTTGGATATAAAAATCAATAACTCAAGAACAAAATGAGGTATCGTTCTGCTCTAAATTTTAAATAAAATTTTGATCTCTTATCTACATTTCATACACTGCAATTATATAAGCTAAAATCAGCCATACCCGAAGTTTATGCAGTGCAAACTCTTTAAAATTTTGTGCAAGGTTTTATTTAATTTGATGCAGTGTGTTAACTGTGACACAACATGAAAAGAAATTCACTTCTTTATCGAGCAAAGGTATCCAACTGTAACATGCACAAGAATCAAATTTTTTCATGTAGTAGTTTCCTTAAAATTGAATGACAAGCATGTCATGTTACAGTATGTCATAGCACTTGTACAGAAAGCAAATGGCAGTTATGGGTGAAGGCGAGTGAAAGGGGAGCAATGGTGGAGAAGGGAGTTTCAGCGTTGTAGCCTATCATTGATGATATAAAATATGTGCATTGAGCAAGGAGGAAAGGGGAATAAGAAAAATTTGGAGAAGGAATTAAAGTACAGGAAGAAGAACTACAGGGTTATTACAAATGATTGAAGCGATTTCACAGCTCTACAATAACTTTATTATTTGAGATATTTTCACAATGCTTTGCACACACACACAAAAACTCAAAAAGTTTTTTTAGGCATCCACAAATGTTCGATATGTGCCCCTTTAGTGATTCGGGAGACATCAAGCCGATAATCAAGTTCCTCCCACACTCGGCGCAGCATGTCCCCATCAATTTCGAAAGCATCGTTGATGCGAGCTCGCAGTTCTGGCACGTTTCTTGGTAGAGGAGGTTTAAACACTGAATCTTTCACATAACCCCACAGAAAGAAATCGCATGGGGTTAAGTCGGGAGAGCGTGGAGGCCATGACATGAGTTGCTGATCATGATTTCCACCACGACCGATCCATCGGTTTTCCAAACTCCTGTTTAAGAAATGCCGAACATCATGATGGAAGTGCAGTGGAGCACCATCCTGTTGAAAGATGAAGTCGGCGCTGTCGGTCTCCAATTGTGGCATGAGCCAATTTTCCAGCATGTCCAGATACACGTGTCCTGTAACGTTTTTTTTGCAGAAGAAAAAGGGGCCGTAAACTTTAAACCGTGAGATTGCACAAAACAAGTTAACTTTTGTTGAATTGCGAATTTGCTGCGCGAATGCGTGAGGATTCTCTACCGTCCAGATTTGCACATTGTGTCTGTTCACTTCACCATTAAGGAAAAATGTTGTTTCATCACTGAAAACAAGTTTCGCACTGAACGCATCCTCTTCCATGAGCTGTTGCAACCGCGCCGAAAATTCAAAGCATTTGACTTTGTCATTGGGTGTCAGGGCTTGTAGCAATTGTAAACGGTAAGGCTTCTGCTTTAGCCTTTTCCGTAAGATTTTCCAAACCGTCGGCTGTGGTATGTTTAGCTCCCTGCTTGCTTTATTTGTCGACTTCCGCGGGCTAGGCGTGAAACTTGCCCACACGCGTTCAACTGTTTCTTCGCTCACTGAAGGCCGACCCGTTGATTTCCTCTTGCAGAGGCATCCAGAAGCTTTAAACTGCGCATACCATCGCCGAATGGAGTTAGCAGTTGGTGGATCTTTGTTGAACTTCGTTCTGAAGTGTCGTTGCACTGTTATGACTGACTGATGTGAGTGCATTTCAAGCACGACATACGCTTTCTTGGCTCCTGTCGCCATTTTGTCTCACTGCGCTCTCGAGCGCTCTGGTGGCAGAAACCTGAAGTGCGGCTTCAGCCGAACAAAACTTTATGATTTTTTTCTATGTATCTGTAGTGTGTCGTGACCATATGTCAATGAATGGAGCTACAGTGAATTTATGAAATCGCTTAAATCATTTGTAATAGCCCTGTAAAAACTTTGAGGTTTGCCGAAGACATTGTAATTCTGTCAGAGATAGCAAAGAATTTGGAACAGCAGTTGAATGGAATGGACAGAGTCTTGAAAGGAGGATATAAGGTGAGTGTAAACAAAAGCAAAACAATGGTAATGGAATGTAATGGAATTAAATTAGGTGACTTTGAGGGAATTGGATTATTAAATGAGACACTTAACATAGTATATGAGCTTTGCTATTGTGGTAGTAAAATAACTGGAATATAAAATGTAGAATGACAATAATATTAAAAGCATTTCTGAAGAAGAGAAATTTAGCATCGAATGTAAATTCAAGTGTTTTGAAACAGTTTCTGAAGGTACTTGATTTGCGTGTAGCCTTGTATGGAAGTGAAACGTGAGCAGTAGGCAGTTCATACAAGAAAAGAATAGAAACCTTTGAAGTGTGATGCTACAGGAGAATGCCAAAAATTAGTGGAAGGTGTGTGTGTGTGTGTGTGTGTGTGTGTGTGTGTGTGTGTGTGTGGGCACGCGCACACTCCCTTCAGACCAGTCTTCAGACTGAAGACCACAGCAACCATCACACTAACCGTAAAAAACACCCATGTACCATAACATGACCTCACTATTGGCACTACGCCTGATAGCAGATGGCATTCTTCTGGCATTTACCAAACCGCCCTCCCATTGGATTACCAGAGGGCACTTGTTTCCAATCATCTACTGTTCAGTGGCATCACTCTTGACAGCACCTCAAGCATTGTTTAGCAGTAACTACAGAGATCTGTGGCTTGTGAGGAGCCACTCTACCATTGTACCCTGTTCCTTTTAACTCCTTATATTCAATTGTTGTGCTAGCTAGACGGTTGGTAGGGCTTTGGAACTTGTGACTGGTTGTTCAGTTGATTTCATGCATATTTTTTACAGCTATCCTCTGCAAAGGTTGGTGAGCCCTGTCAGCAAGTGAGGTATGCCAGATCTTGGTTCAGTTGTGGTCGTTTCTCTGCATTTCCACATCACAATCACATCACCAACAGTTGACTTGGGCAGCTTTAGAATGGTTGAAATGTCTCTGATGAATTTGTTATTCCGGTGACACGCAATGACTGGTCAACGTTCAAAGCCACTGAATTGTCCTGACTGACCCATTCTGCTGATACTGTTTCTTTAATGACAACACAGTACTACCTGCCTCCTGTTATACTGACAGGTCTGCTGTTCATGACATCTAGTGATCAGTTCCACAGTACAAATTGGTGTTCCTATACTTTGATCAGATAGTGTATCTCAATTCAGGTAATTAATTACACATAGAATATGATGGTTTAATTAACATCAGTTGGTTAAAACAGTGGCAAATTTCAAAATACTTTGCCTTGACAAAATATGTGTACAGATTTTTACCCTCCTAATCAACCAGTCATTTGATGTACTTAAAAACAACATGCGTTTGATTTTTGTTTTCATAGGAATTGTTGTTTTTGTCTGTGGTTAGGTCTTCTTTCCCCAGATCAACCTTGATGTGCAGAACATGTGAGAGTATCAGCAGTGTGACTGGAATGACAGGTAATGATTGGTCTGGCAGTACAGCTGTGTGTCACATCATTTTTGCTTTGAGTAATCATGTGGTGGAAACACTGATGGAAGGCACATTGGAGTGATTTAAGCAATGTTTTGTTGGTGTGGATTTTGATAAACCCACTGCATAGTTTTTTGTTGTTCAAACTCAGTATCACGTCAGACATCGAATGAAGTTGTAGTCTGGCAGGTGTGGACAGAACTGTCAAAGAAAATAAGAATATCCATTGGAAATAGGGATATGGGTACCTACGAAATCCAGCTAAATTAAAATATAGAAATGAACAAGTGTATACATCTCAAGATACTAAAGAAAGTTAAAATTTATCTTTTTCCAGGCTTAATTAAGTTTTGTTGTTAGGTACCATTGCATAAGCAGCAGAGGCAGGATCAGCTGCAACAGTTTGTAGTACAAATGACTCCTTACCAGCAATGTAAACAGTGTTTCTGTAATTTAATTTTGTACTACTGATTTGAACTGTTACGCAAACTAGCCTGAATTGTCTTCCTTTCCATCCTCCTGCTTCAGTTGTTATCCTTGCAAACAATGATATAGGCCAAAATCTGTGATGAGTACAGTTTTTCTGCTGCTCTATTTCAAAAATTATTTTCTTATTGCTGAACTGCTAAAAATAACAATGCAGTCTTCTCATTATTACAATAATGCTCATACGTCTTTTTCAGCTGGTCAGCATGAGATGAACAATCCCAACCCGAATATCAGTTCGCGAGAGTTTGACCCTCTGCAACAGGCACATCAGAAAGCTGCTGAGAGTGGCCAGGTTGTCAAGGATGAGGTTTCGCAACAGCCACACCCTCCAGTAGACGGTAACTACTTCATTCTCAATATATAGTAATGTTAGTACACCCGCGTCATTATTCAGTATTTTGGGTGCCTGCATGTATAGGAGGGGAAGAATCTCAACTTATACCTTGATATTTATTAGTAAATTATTAAATAAATTTATTTCACTTTATATAGCTAAATTATTCTCATAAAACTCAGTTCAGTGTAACACACTGGTCTTCAAGCCTTAACTGAAAGGATAAAAAACAGTACAGCTGGATCAGTTCTCGTATTTTAATAGGCGATTGCTTCTCTCTCTGTCATCATAACACTGATTTCAAGCACCATGAGGAGAAGGCTACCACTGAGAAAGGATCCTGCAGTGATGCCAGTAAATTATTATGGTAGGTGTCAGTAAAATTACCTGTAAAACTTCAGCATACTAGATAACCCTTTGTTACAAAATTGGTATTCAGTAAATGCAGAGAATGGTCACATGATAGCAATTTTCAGAAAGATAATACTAAATCTAGATTTGATATGATTGGATGGATAAAAGATAAAAGAAATGTACACACCAAGCAGCAGCAGGAAGAAACACGTATAAAGATTAGAGAAATATCTAAACTTTCGGAGCCAGTGGCTGCCTCTTCTGGCAGAAGGGTTGAAGGGGAAGAAGGAGGGACAACGGAAAAGGACTGATGATGTTTAAGAAATTGGAAATGTTCAGAAAAAGTGGCCCAGAACCTCTGGTCATGGGAGGCTTACCGAACAGGGTGACAAGAACCTCACCAGTCCTTTTCCTTTATCCCTCTTCTTCCTCTTCAACCTTTCTACCAGAAGAAGGAGCCACTAGCTCTGAAAGCTTGCACAATTATTTAACCTTCATGTGCATTTCCTCCTGCCACCACTTGGTGACTAGATTTTTCTCTGTCCAGTTATATTTTCAGAAATTGGCTATTTTTGTTGATAAATCTAGATTTGATATGAAATAAAATCTACCAACATCAGTGTTTTGTCGTTGAGAAACGGGTACCTAAACAGTTTGTTAGCTGTGTATACACAGTTAGGTTATTTGTAATATTTCTTACAGCAGTGGCTTTTGAGATTCATAGGTTTCCCTGATGTCAGACGCAAAATTGCACTTAAACCTTGCTCCTTTTCTCCTATGATCGATCTCCCTCTCTCTCTCTCTCTCTCTCTCTCTCTCTCTCTCCTCTCTCATATGTATATGTACCCTCAGAAGTAATTTTATATGAGCTGTCGTAGTTTTCACCCATGTTACTTAATTCTCAAAGTCAGTGACTAAAATGTTTGTTCTTCTTTGCCATCAGGTTCATTGCCAGATGGTGGACGTGGCAGCACGCCAGATAGCTTGGGCAGCGCTGGGTCACGGCGAGTCTCCTCAGCATTTCCTGATAACCAGCAGTCTACCCCACAACCACCACCTCAGACTGGCTTTCAGCCAATAAATTCTGGTCAGCCACAACAAATGTACCAGTCTCTCCCACCTGACCATCAGCAGCAACAGCCTCAGCAGCAACAGCAGCAGCAACAACAACCACCACTGCAGCAGCAACAGCAGCAGCAGCCCCAGCAAGGTGGACAGCCTCAGCAACCTTTCCAACCTCAGAGTATGTAAAACTAACTTTTTCTCCTGATGTACAATCCATTGCCTACAAACTCTGCTGAAGCGTATTGTGCAGTGAATGATTATATCTGAAATAATTTGTTTGTGTGAATTGCTGATCCCAGTGTGAAATTACAAAAACCATTGTATTCTGAAAGAATTTTCCGAAACCTGATTCTCTTATGATGTGGCTTCATAATTTTTACACAAGCAAATGTACTATTGATTATACCGGTGAAAAAAATGGAACAAATGTCTGTAGATAATTCAATTTGTTCTTTCTCTCTCTCTCTCTCTCTCTCTCTCTCTCTCTCTCAATTCGTTGATGTCCCGGAATGTGACCATTCTTCGTACTGTCAGGTTATGCCATAAATCTCTTTTTCTCCCCAATTTCATTCGGTAGCTCTTTGTTAGTAATGCGATCTACCCACCTGAACTTAAAAATTTTTCTACACCGCTACACTTCAAAATCTGCTATTCCCTTCTTGTCTGAACTGTTTACTCTCCACATTTCACACCCATACGAGACTACACCCCAGTTTCAGGCAAGACTTCCTATCACTCAAATTAATGTTCAGTGTTAACAAGTTCTTCTTTTCTTTCCTATAGCCAGTTTGCATTTTATATTTCCTCTGATTTGGCCATCGTCGTTATTTTATTGCCTAAATAGCAAAACTCAGATTCTACTTTTAGGGCTGGTTGTGTAAAGCAGTTGACCTTCATTTAACACAGTAAATGACCTCAGTTCAAGCTGAACTGGGAAATCTGTTTCATATAGATGTAAATCCAAACCACCACGCACAATTCCTGCTTCGTATTTATGGTAGACACTTTATTAATATCTGCAGTTGAAGTGCAATAATGATGTCAAAAGCTGATTTTAGTGGTGTTGCCAAGTGTGTTTTGAGTTAAAAACAGTGAATCTCCCTTACTGGAGTCAAGGATCGTGTTATACAATAGAGCAGAGTACTGAACAGAGTTCAGTTTCTGAACTAAGAAAAAAAAATTACCTTCCGCCAGCATTCTTTCTACGATTGCTCCTTACTGTCTCATTTCGTAATCTGATACCCTCAGCATTACTTGATTTAATTTGTCTACATTACCCTTGTTTTACCTTGTTAATTTTCATCTTATGACGACACTATACATTCCATTCAGATGCTTGTCCAAGTCCTTTGCTGTCTCCAAATAGAATTGAAATATCAGCAAACTTCAAAGTTTTTGATTCTTCTCAATGAACTTTAATTCCTTCTCCGAATTTTTCTTTGGTTTCCATTACTGCTTGCTCAATGTGTAGATAGAATAACATCGAGGATAGACTACAACCCTGTAAAACTCCCTTCTGAGCCATTGCTTCCCTTTCATGTCCCTCAACTCGTATAACTACCATCTGGTTTTTGAACAAGTTGTAAATAACTCTATGCTACATGTATTTTACCCTGTAACCTACATAATTTCAAAGAGAGCTAACATAGTCAACATTGTCAGAAACTCTCTTGAAGTATGCAAATGCTATAAACATAGGTTTGCCTTTCCTTGCCCCATCTTCATAGACAAATTATAGGGTCAGTGTTGCCTTGCATGTACCTACATTCCTCCAGAACCAAAACTGATCTTCACCAAGGTTAGCTTCTGTCAGTTTTTCTTTTCTTCTTTAAACAATTTGTGTCTACATGTTGGAAGCATGACTTATTAAACTGATAGTTCGGTAATATTCACACCTGTTAGCACCTGCTGTGTTTTTGTAACTGGAATCATTACATTCTTGTTAAAGCCTGAGGATATTTTGCATGTCTCAGACATCTTACAGATTCATATAAACCGGTAAACCCCATATCCCGTTCTTTAAAGAATCGAACTTGCATGTATAAAACTACTTCAAACATCTGATTGCTTTACAAATGAGTTAATGTGTCAGGTATTTAAAATGAAGCACATAAACAAGAAAATGTTGAGGAAAGGTCTGAAGGTATGTTTAAAGTTTGTTGCAAGTCACTAAGAGTTCTCATTCTCAAATACGGGATGAATACATTCTTGGTAATTTGCATGCAGTGAGTTACATTGCCTCAAGTCAGAAGTGTCCTTTCAAATATAATTGAGTTACTGTGTTAAACATTTAGTGTAAGATAACAGCTGTTAATGAGTAAGTAAGGACAGCATTTTAAATTTTTAAATTTGGTCAATAAGTGTATGGAATATTGAAAATCAAATATTTGTTGCTCTTGGAAGCCTTTGGGTAGGTGCTGACAACTGGAACTGAGTATCCATTTTCTGGATTAGACTTTTAGTAACATAGATGTGTAAAAATGATTTCAGATTTGTGTTATCACCTCCAAAAGTCAAGCGAAAGGGATATGAAAATAAACAAGAAGGGAAATCAGGTGAGAAGAAACTGTTGGTCAAAACCTGTAGATGAAAATAGAATAAGGAAACAGCTTGATAGAATACAATTAGGATTCTTTATAAGGCGAATAATTCTTTTTGTGTGTAGTCAGCTGGTTTTTTTTTGTGATAAGTGCTTATTAAAGAAATCAAAAAGTTAGGACATGGAGTGACACTGGACGTAGTTAGTAAGGTCTTTTTTGGACTGTGCCCACTGAATATTCATGCCCTTTTTCCATTATCTTTTACCTTGATTTTAGAGAACAAATGATTGCTAATAATACAGCAAGACAGGCAATTATTTTGATAGGTTACATCCTTCAGTTCACTTAATTTGTCTTCCACTGAATGTGATAAATCATGTACATTTCCATGTGACTTTGTAAGATTTATCTTACTCATTAATTGCTATCTTTGAGCAACACAAGAGGGAAGTGTTGGTTTTTTCCTCCCTACTAATAATGATTAGTATCTATATTGTGTATCACCTGTGGTTAACTATATGTAGAACAGGATGACTCAGCCCCATTTCACTTTTATCCCGTTGTGGTGTTGTGTAGTCGCATTTGATAAATTGTGGAACCTAAAAGGAAATGAATATTAAACTTTTATTACCATTCTCATTTAAGTTTACAGAATATGTTCTTGAATACTGCATTATGATACAGTTTCCTCAACCAGGACAGTGAACACACTGCTTTAAAATGTTAATTTCAAATTAATAATGAAGTTTCAAGGTGGATGTTAAGCTTTTCCTAATATCCGTAATGAACTTCTCTATAGTAGAAACTTTTTGGCAGATTAAAATCATATGACTGACTGAGGCTTAAACCTAGGACCTTTGCCATGCATAGACAAGTACTCCACCGACAGAGCTTCCCAAGCACAACTCATTACACCCCCCCCCCCCCCACCTCCAATTGTCCCGCCCCTCACAGCCTTACATCCACGAATACCTCTCTCCTATCTTCCAATCTGTATAGAAGCACTCCTGCGTATGTAGAATGTCACTAAGCCATTTCACTGCTATGTCTTTTCCCCAAAGAATAATAGTTCCACAAAATAAGCAGAACATGTGTGAAGTTCAAAGTGTAGGAGAGAGTTACTGGGATTTAAGATTATAAGGCTGAGTCACATCATCAGTCACTCTTGGATAACTGTCAGTAGAGCACGTCCTGCTAAAAGCAAAGATGTCAGGTGCAATTCCTGATCCAGCACACAGTTTTAATCTGCTTAATGTTTCTGGTTTGGATATTTTAATCGACATGAAAGTGTAGTCTCTCACTCAAGAATTTTTGCAAATGACTGGTTCTTTTAAAAGCCAAATGACAGTGGATGATTTTGTTACTCATTATTTTATGACTAAGGGTAGCAAACATCTGTTGCCAAAAAAAAGTGGTGTACAGACATTGAAAATAGAATAGAATGTGCCTGAGTGTTCTGGTGAAAATTTTAGTGTCATAGCTAACTGTCGATTCTTAATTGTTTATCTCCCTGTGTTACCACTGAAATCAGATTTTTGCATATATTAGTTGACCATAATATCATTGCACATGTAAACGAGGGCACTTCTGTCAGTTTATCATGAGTTTTTATCATGATATTTCATGAAGACACACTGAACCACTTGATTGTATATGCATAGCTGTCCTGAAATCATTCACAGTGTGATGAATTTTCTTTAGTTGAAACTGTACTTGTTTATTGTAATGTCATCGCGTGTTTGGAATAAGGACCATGGGAGGCCAAGTGCAATGACATCATCATCAGTAATAATAAAATGTCATATAAGTCATTTCCCTGAAAGTTCAAATAATTGTCTTAAATGCTGCGATAAAGAGCATGGTTAAAGATCTCCAGCCATAGTTGTGACATTAATAGTTTACTACCCAGTCATAAGAATTGGTTTTCTTGTTAATGATAGTGCCGCTACAACCAATCTTCTGTATTATCTTGTTCTGTGTAGTTTTGTGTGCAAAAGCTATGTTGTTCGAACTGAATCAGATTATCAGTGTCAAACATTTTATGTAAAATAATTTAGCTGAATTTGTTTTGTTTTTTTTTTTTTTTTAAATGATGTCTGGGAACTGGACAACGATTTTGTGATATAGGTAAAGCAAGACTGTGATTATAGGAGGTATTAGATTGTTTTGGATTTCCAGCATACAGTGAAACGCTGCTTTTACACTTTTCAAAGAACTTTGAAAAAAATGGTGTAAATGTGGGAAATAATGTTTTAAGCTGTAAAAGTTATGTACAGGATAACCCCTGGCCATTTATGTATGATATACATACATAACGGTATCAAAAGACTTGTCAGGGACTTGTTTATTATCTAATGAAGGTTTATTATCTAATAAAATCCGCTGATGTGGCTGGAACTGATACCTGTCTGGAAAGTAGGAACATTTGACTCAATTTCATATGTCACAATCGATGTTTCTGAAAGCCTGCATCTGTCATTCATTATTTAAATAATGAAATACAGCACTAGTTAAGTAGTTTTTCATGCTTAGCACTACGCATTTTGAGAATTTTTTCTTGTCAAGTACAAAATGTACATAAGTATTTTGCATGGTGTTGGAATATATGTGATTCTTCGTCTCTTGCACTGTAGTCGTCTTTTTGAGGTTATCAGGTACTGTGCCTCATCAGTTATGAAGAAAACCACACACACATGCAAACTATCTCACTTTGTTTGTTTGTGTAACATCACAAAAAAATACATATTTAAATATTGCACTTGACAGTGAGAATAAACTTCCAAAACACATTTTGCTCAGATGCATAAAATACGTAACCGATGCTCTGCTTACACTAAAAACATTTGAGCAACTCAAAGTGAATGACGGTGTCAACTAGCACTCCAAGTGGCCATACGCCGAAACACACTAAATATTGTTTGACAAAAATGTTACGATAATCACAGCAATCACGAAACTGCATTTGTGCAATAGAGACAGTTTGGAAATGTTTGTGATTGGTCATGACATCTTCATTCGAACGAACCTAGTTACTCCCAGGCCATGTAGAGCTTGGTAGCGTTGGGAGATACGGAATGAATTGTTCCAACTTTTACACGTTTACCGATTCAAGTCCGCTGAGTACAGTGCCCTGGTGTCAAGAAACTTAACCACGTAATATATGTAAATAGTACCGAATGGTCAACATCATGCCAGCATCATTTTTTCTCCACAAATGTTTTTTCATAATGCGTAAATTGTGGGAAAATTATAAATATGTTGACACAAAACTGGATGCAAATTAACATTATGGGCATAGGAAATTTGCCAGGACCGGTAAAAAAAAAAAAAAAAGTCATAAGCAGTGGGAAAACGTTAATTCCGGGAACGTAAAAGAGGGGTTATACTTTAGTGCATTTTTTGTATAGTGAGCACCATAGTACTCACATCTACACGGTGGTGTCATGCATATAGATGCTTTAAAAGCTGACATTGTCAGTAAATGTAATTGCTTGTCTTAATGTAAGCCATTTAAGATTTTTCAAGGGTATTCGTGAAGTGCAATAATTTCCTGTCTTCATGCTGGATCAATAATCCTTTTAGATGCGGTACCAGCATAATGGATTACCTGTGCTTGGTGGAAGGTATCAAATGGTGTAAGGAAAAAAAAAAGCAGTTGGCCTTCAGAAAATACTTCATCTGTGAAAATTGTTCCATCTCTCCGTACTTTGGGAGACACATGTTTTTATCTGGGAAATGTATACAATCAAGTGGATCAGTGTGTCATTATGAAATATCATGATGAAACATTTTGTTTCTGAATTGATATACTTTTCTACCCATTAATTATTTACATTAACTTACCACCTAGCTTTTGCTCTGTCGAGCAATTGCATCAAAGCTACAGTATTCAGCTAGAAATTACAATGAGAAATAGTTCAGTGTTGTGTGTTTCAGATTTTCAAGTCATATAAATATACTATTATGTTTGTAAAAGTCGCTATTTGTGTGAAAGAGAGAACAAATTTGTTACAAAAAGAGGTGACAATATTACGTGGCAAGACAGACCATAGATTTGGCAGTAGCAGGAAACTACCGGCGACATGTGACCAGATGCAACCGTGCTCCAGTCACATGCAAGCTTGCAATTAGCAAAATTAAATTTATTGGTGACAAGAAAGAAAAAGCAATGACATTGCAGATGCTAAAGGTGACAACACAATTAAGCAAAATATTAAGCTGATAAACTCGATGTGCAAATTTTGTCATGAGGGACACAATGTTAAAATGAAGAGAACTGAAGTATTTAAGTCACATAAAGAACAGCAGAGTGCACACAGTAAATATACCACTAATCATAGGGATAAAATTGTTATTTGGCAGCAGTTGCTGTGGTATCATGAACAATACCAGGAAATACCAACTATGCAAGAACTTCACAGCTGATGTACAGAACCGAACTTCAAAGCTAGCAAATAAATGTGTTTATGGAGAGAGAATGGAGTTGAGGATAGAAATCAGAGAATGGACTGAATGGTGAAGTGGCTTACGGTGCAATGTACCTGACCCTAATGTTTACCGTCGTGGGCCTTCATTCAAAAGATATTGTCCTTGGAGAGCAGACGAGACGAAATTAGATGCCGCCTCTTAAAATAATGGTGAGCTACGGAAAAACATTCTGGTGTAGTGAGTTTAACTTAGTGAGCTAATGCACTGAAGGTTGCTGGTGCAGTCCTAGTTAGATGTCAGTTTATTTTTCTTCAGTGTTAGATAAAAAGTTCTCGGTTTACTTGTTGTGTCAAATTCAGTTAAAATCCTAATATTTCAATGATTGCCTTCATTGTAATCATCAGGGGCTACATTTGACTAGCATGAAACATTCTTATTCGTTCAAACAAAACATTGAGTTTATCTAACAGGCTGTACACGATCACTGCTGATCTTTTGAAATTCCTGTATTTAAAGTGACGAAGTAATTGTCCGCAGTGTTTTAGGAATGGCCCATGTAACTTTTGTCACATTTGCAAGTAATGTTATAAATACCTGTTACTCTCAGGCTAAGACTACCTTTAACAGGTCATGACATTTCTTTAATTTTTCTGGGTCACCTTAAGATTGGTGTGATTCCTTGCCTGTTTAGGACTCTATCTTACTAGTTGTTGCACCACAGAATTGAAGCTGTGCTGTGTGTTGGTCCTCCTGGCCTTCTTTGAATACTGTCACATATTTGTTTCCTCAACAGTGTTGACGTAATATCACAGATAGAATACCCATTCTTCCTCCCAGGGGGCTCATGGTCCTTTCGTGAGATTGTACCTGGCGAACATAGGACCCTGATCTATTGCAACCAATTCTTCCTTGCCTGGCTGCATTTCTTTCACACTGCCCTCCCTCCCTATCCTTGCTCCTTCCTTGTTGCCCCCTTGTTCCCCTCTCTGTGTTCTGATTTATATCAACCTGGCTATCCACCAGGTTTCCTGTATTGCTTGCAGTTTTGTTCCTTCTGCCCGTTCCTTCATCCTTTTTGACATTTAGGTCCCCTCTTGAAGTTTGACCTCCAAAATTTCTTGTTTTTTGTGTGAGCCATTTGGGGAAGAACTCTCCCTAGCATCTATGGCGTGGATTCCTCCCACCCCTCCCTTCCCCTCTCCCTTCCCCACTGTATTCCCTTTTCAACCTGCTAGGTCACCAGCACGTGTAGCCAGTGAGGCTGTTATGTACCAATATGGCTGAGCCCCCTGACAGCACAGGGATTACACTATTGATACCTGAGATGTTCCCTCCCCATGTATGCCAATAAGTGGTTGCTTGTCTCCTTGAAGCATTGGAACTCCAGCAATGGCCGTTGTGCCAGATGGCCCTTGCTGTGGCTGGGTGGAGCCCATGGGGAGAGCTCCTGGTCGGAGTGGGTGGTATCAGGGTGGGTGCTTGGCACTTGAAGCATATCAAGCTGCAAAAATCTGGCCGTTCTCAAATGGTTGTCTCTTAAATGATGAAGGATCATTGAATGCTGCTTCATGTGACTTGTCAACCTCCCCTTGCCTGACTGCACATGTGAGGAGGGCCAGTCTTGCCGTCTTGGGATGAAACACTTTCTCGCTACCTCGTGTGTATTAGGACAGATGGGGACACATTCCTCTCCACAAAGCAACTTCGATTTCTAATATTATTAGTTGATCGTATGCAAATAGCAGTTGTCATAGATTAGTGATTCCTTGATAATTATACAGTTTCCAATTTCTTGAAGATTAATTATGAGTTACAATTGTAACATAAACAGTGCTTATCCAGTTGCACTTGACATTGAAACTTCAGTGACGGCGGTGCATGTGGATTGATGAGTGTTATGTGCTACAGATGTAACATGAAGCCATATGTCCCTCCACCTATGTGGTGATTGCATTTTGGGTATGTGTCTTCGCGCTGTACGGCGGATCCTCTGTGTTGTGACTGTGGACACCGGCTCCATGAGGGAAGCCCCTGTGTTTCACCACCTGTGTGTCACTGGATTGCCTGGCTTACCAGAGAGAAAAGAAGATCCAACAATACAAGTCCCTGTCTCATGCGGAGGCTCGCTAAAGGTATAAGAGATTCCATCCAGTGTCACAATCTTCAAATTTTTTCCTCTGTTACTTCGTTTCCTCCTTGTACTTCTTCTTTACCCCAGCCTCGTCCCCCTCTCCCCTCCCCCTCCCTTCAGTTTCCAAGACCTCCTGTCCGGGAGCTGCTCCCCCTCCCTGTGCGAAGAAGTGCCCCCTTTCTTCAGCACCTGCCCCGGTGATTGGGCTCCTGGCACCCCTCTGCCTGGTGTGTCTCATGCTAGAAGACTCCTACCACCACTTGGCAACGAGATGCACCATCCGTGTGCCCCAAGGTCACCCACTACCTTTCGGTTCCAGATCTTGCAGGCACCTGTCCTTCCCCTGTGCCCTGCCCTCCTCCACCTCTGGAAGAGAAGAAACATACGTCCGAAGACAATGCCCTCCTCCACCTCTGGAAGAGAAGAAACATACGTCTGAAGACAATGCCCTCCTGGTTCCTTCGGTGGTGCCATCTCACTCCTCACAACCTGAGTCTGACGTCTTATTTATGGATGACACCCCATCCTTGTCGGTATGACTACTGATTGAGTGAGATGACCTCCTCTCAGCTTCTTTATGTCTAACCTGCACTCGTGCCACATGATCATTCAGTGGAATTGCAACATATACTATCATCTCCTACTGGAAATACAACGTCTTGTCTCCTCCTATTCTGCGTTCTGTCTTGTTCTTCAAGAAATGCATTTTCATGATGACCACTCTCCCATATTTCGTGGTCATCAGACATTCTGTCGGAACCGTGACAGTTAGGGGGAAGCATCCGGCGGGGTCTGCACCTTGGTTTGCTCCAACGTCATTAGGGACTAGATCCCCCAACATACCAACCTGGAAGCAATAGTGATTCAAGTGCAAACTACTCCCGCAATCAACATTTGCAAATTCTACCTCCCTCCAAGTAGGCCACTTCCATACATTGAACTATCTACCTTCATCCAGCAACTCCCACCCCCATTTCTCCTCCTTGGGGACTTCAATGCCCACCACCCACTGTGGGTAGTCCACTTCAGAGAGTAGGGGGTCTCCTAATTGACCAACTTATTATGGACCTCGATTTGTTTCCCCTAAATGATGATTTCCCTACACACTTCAGTGCCGCTCATGGCACCTTTACTGCTATCGATCTCACGATCTCCTCCCCCCTCGTGGCTTGGTCATCCTATGACGACCTTTGTGACAGTGACCACTTTCCGGTGATTCTATCATTCGCTTGCTGCCACCAGGTGGGCAGGCCCACATGTTTGGCATGCCCACATGTTGGGCATTCCGCAGTGCCAGTTGTCCTTTATATACATCTGCTGTGCACTTTGACACCTCCCTCACAAATTCCATTGATGTCAGTCACGCAAGGGCAACTCTGCCACTATTCTTCATGCTGCTGGCACTGCTGTCCCCCTACGGTGATGGACCAAGGACATCCAAGCTCCATAGCCTTCTGGGCTGCCAGCGACAGTCAACTGTCCAGGGTCCTAACCTCCAAGGTGCTCTGTGCACTGATCCACTGGTCCTCGCAGAACCCCTCGCGACACACTTTGCGACAGCATCTGCGTCCTCTTCCTATCCTGCCACCTTTCTCCAACAGAAATGCAGAGTTGAACAGAGCCCCCTCTGTTGCGTCCCGCACCATGCTGAGCTCTATAATGAACCTTTCACTGAAAGGAAATTCTTGCAGGTTCTTGCCCCGATTCCATTCACAACTAGATGATCCAACACTTGGACATTCCCCAGAGGCAACATCGCCTCAGGGTCTTCAACCGCATTGGTTTCACAGGTGCTTTTCTGTCACAATGGCGAGACAGTATAGTTATTCCTGTCCTTAAGCCTGGGAAGAACCCAACATCTCTCTGGTATGGTGCCTAGACCACAGCTTAGGACCGATCTATTCCAGGGTCCTAAGATCTGTCATCCCTACGGTTTTCCAGCATCTTGTATGTGCCACCCTTGCAGAGTTCCAGGGTGCCACCATCTTTTACACTGTTGGTTCTAAGACAGTCGATAAGGTGGGATATGCTTTCACATCTCCCACTGGCTTAGAACACCATTTATTGCTGGAATCAAGTAGTGTGTTCACAGCAGAGCTTCTAGCCATTCACAGAGGCATCCTTTTTGTTTCTCAGGCCTGCCTCCTCAGTGTTTATTTTAAACAGATTCAATGAGCAGCCTGCAGGCTATCGATCGATGCTACTCTTGTCACCCTTTGGTCTCTGCTATCCATAACCTTATATCTGCCCTTGGCCATGCCACCTGCTCAGTTGTCTTTCTCTGGGTCCCAAGACATGGGGGCATCGCAAGGAATGAACTGGCTGTCTGTGTGGCTAGAGAAGCAGATACTTAACCCCCCACCCCCAATTTCGTTTCGTGATTCCAGCTGCAGATAAGTGAATTTATGTCAAATCTCTCTTTGGCCAAAGATGGAGTGACATCTTGTGCACTACTGCTCATAGTAATAAACTGTGCACAATCAAGGAGTCTAATGCAGTTTGGCACTCATCCTTCCACTCTTCTCAGAAGGAGACAACAGTTTTATGCCATCTACGCATTGGTCATACCAGGCTTATCCATTGTTTCCTCCCATGTAACGACCCTACCCCACAACATGGTTGTGGACCCAGTCTGACAGTATCCCACATATTGATGGAATGTCCTCTTCTTTTGGCCCTTCATGGTAAGCATAGTCTTCCCCATTCCTTAAATTTAATATTACCAGATGATTCGTGGATCGTTGAAATGATACTCTGTTTCCTTCGTTAAAGTGATTTTTATTTCCAGATATAAGGTTTTACTTTACTCTTGGAGTGTGGGTAGGGTGGTTGTGAGTGGGACCTCTTTTTCAGTCTTCTTGGTCTGGGACCCCATGACCACTCCCCCATGAAAAAACCGCCCTTTTTTCCAGTTTTTAGATTTGGTCTCAATTTGTATGCCTTTCATTGTGTGTGTTTTAATCTTCATTATTTTATTATTTGACTTCCCTGACTGGATCCGTCCACTTTTAGCAGACCCTCTTTCTTCTGTGACTAGTTTCGGAATTGTGGGACTGACGACGTCGCCGTTTGGTCTCATAACCCCTCTCAATTAATCAATACCCATTCTTTCTGAACACTGTTATCTGATGTTTAACCTCACAGACTAGGTATTCCTTTTCTAAAATAGCCCTGCCTGTGCGTGGGTGTTCAACACAGCTCACTTCTGGATGAGATGTGAATGCTACACCCACTGAGGTGCAGCTCTCCATGTGTTAGTTTTCTGAACACTGAATTGCAGAGTCATCCATCTGATTTCCATTTGACCACTGCATCTAAGAAAAGAAACTTCCCGGCCATCCTCCACTTCAGCTGTAAACCTTATGTTAGGATGCATAGCATAGTGAACCGCTGCAGCACTTATCTGCCATGAGGCCAGATTAAAAATGTGTATTCAGTTTATCTGAAGAAGCAGGATATATGGAAGAGAGTGCTGTTCAACAACAGATCTTCAATATCCTCTGTGAAAAAAATGACTGGTAAAAGAGGTGAACCTATGGCTGGTCCATCAGTTATTTTATAATAATTGCCACCATACAGAAAATAAGTGATCTTAAGGGTGTGCCGTAATAATTTCTTGTGTTTAGCATCAAAGTGGTTTCCCCTTTCACAAAGGTACCGGTGGAACACATTTGAAAACTATCTACATATAAAATATATATTAGTCGACTGGATGTTGAGAATGTGTAAACTATTGACTGCTCATTTCTTCCCTGAAATTTTAAAATTATTTTGGTGCACCATGAGGACCATTTATTTTTTGTGTAGTGGAAATTATTGTGAAACGAAACAGATCACTTTTCTAGCCACCCACGAAAATTAAAGAAATGTTGTGACATGTTACAGTCTTGACAAAATTATTTAATTGGACAGATAAAAAATCTACTTACCAAGCGGCAGCAAAACACACACATAAAATAAGGTTGTAATTGGCAAGCTTTCAGAGCCAGTGGCTCCTTCTTCATGTAGAAGCATTGAAGGGGAAGGAAGAGGGGTGAAGCAAAAGGACTGGAGAGGTCTAGTATAAAGGGGTAGATTTATGGAAAGTCATCCAGAACCGTGGGTCAGCAGAAACTTACTGACTAGATGAGAAGGAAAGACTATTTTGTGTGTGTGTGTGTGTGCTGCCGCCACTTGGTGAGTAGATATTTTTATCTATTCAATTAAATAATGTTGTCAATAATTGATTGTTTTTGTTGTCATGTTATCGTCTTGGCGTGAGTGTGACAGTGCTTTATGATGTTCCTTGGGAGCGTGGAAACAGTTTCATGGTCCAGTCTATACAGATTGTTGCCAATTGCTGCGTTTAGCATCAGTGTAACCTTAAATATAAAATTAAGAATAATCGGTGATGGCTGTTAAATATAAACAAGATTTTATTTGGATACACGAGAATTCTTGTTCATGCAACAAACTATTGGGCCCATGGCATAAAGAAAGCAGTTGAAATCAGACTAAGTGAAAACAACTTTAATAGAGACTCTTGCTATGCATTTAGCAATGCATAGAAGCATGCAGTTGATAAAGGCAGTTGATAAAGAAAGAGCACAGAGTAAGACTTCTCATTGTGTACTCTGAGGTGAGTGATTACACTGTAAGCAATTCTGAATAGTGGGTGCAAACATAATCTATGGATGCAGAGGACGCCACCTCAGTTCATGCAATTGTTGTGTTTCCATGATGTAATTCAGCCCGTCAGATACAGTCCTCTGCGCAGGTTCATGACAGTCTGACTCTTACACTGACGATGATGATGGAGGCAATTGAAAGCTTGGGATTTTATCCAAATTTGATGCAACAACTAGACCTATGACTTTTTATCCAGGGCTCTGTCACGAGATGCTTCATAGCCCTGTTTCTTCATTCTTGGACTACTTTCAGTTCTGATAATCCTCGTCATTACATTTGTTACAGTATTGTACTGTGGGATTAAGAGATAAAATATAATTGATTTCTTGTTTAATATGCAACAGAAACACACAGATTTATTTATGGTGTTATGATTTACAATTTTTAGAGTAATAGTCATTGTAGAAACATTGGCAACTTCAATTGTTCTTGCACCATAAATGTCTCATCTTGCCACAGAGGTATCGAATTTTCAGTAAATTTCAGGGAAGTAAAATTGTTTATTAATTTTAAGCTTCTGCAACATTGGTTTCTTATGTGTGTAATTTTGTTCCCATAAACCAGCATCAGTTGTACCCTTTATTTTCAGCCATACCATTGCATTTCTCACTGACAAAAATAAAAAGTTTCAGACAACTAGCATTAAATCCAGCTCCTCATATATGTCATTCTAATACCATACACACTTCGACAATGGAAAGCCCGGGAAGAATCAGAAAGTAGGTCCCGGGTTCAATTCCCGGCCAGGTTGGGGATTTTCTCTGCCCGGGGACTGGGGCGTGTATGTTGTCATCATCATCATTCATGACAGTGACTAGATTGGACTGTGAAAAAATTTGGACTGTGTAAAAATTGGGACTGTATGGGTGCTGATGACCATGCAATTGAGCACCCCACAAATCAATGATAATAATAATAATAATAATAATAATAATAATAATAATAATAATCAGCATCAGAAAGTAGGGTTCCAGTGCGTGGAGACATTGGCCATGTGTATGAGAGTTGTACTTGTGTGAATGTGTGTGGGTGGGTGTTCAACTTCAGAAGGACTGTATCCAGAAACTTACAAGTAGATATTTTAGCAGTATTTTTTCATTGTGTATTTCTGTGACTCAACACCACTTCTGTGTAGTGAATAGCAATCTTTCCGCTCCATAATACCAAACCCACTTAGCTGTTTCTCCACTGCTCGCATTATGCCTGTTTTTGGTGGACTGTGCAAGAATGTATCGTGTCCGTTTTCTGGGGATTACATCACCTGTATCAAGACCCTCCAGTGTGAACCAGTGTGAATAGCTATAGTGAGAGGTAGCTGGCACCTTACACTACATTGCCATTTGGTTCATTCTCCTATCCCCATCCTGGAACCGCATCATCCTCTTGTGAGAAAATTGTTTTGTACATGCCACTTGTTTTTAAAAGGTGCCAGAATAAGTGAATTCTCACGTGTGAACAGGACTTCGCAGTTTCAAAACTGCTGAACTATGTTAGATTTTTCTGAAATAATGTATCAGAATTAAAGTGGCCAGTGTCTTACTTAAGCAAAATATGGATTCGTGTATATTATGCTGTGAATAAATGCTGGCAAAGTGTCCAATGGGTATTGTCAAACAGAAATGCCGATCAGCTTAATTGTTATACTACACAAGGCATTGGTGTACAGAAGTGTAGCCTCTGGGCAGTGCTCTGCTCATAAGGATACTGGAGTGTGTTCTGTTACTGCCTTCCCTCCCTGTGTGTCTACTGTAAATATGAAGGTGCTGCCCCTGTGGCCCATGTACTCAGTTTGCTTTGCCTGTTAATGACTTTCTCATCACTACTAAAATTGTATGATCATGACGAGCCCATTTATCACCTAACAGGGAATGGTAGAAAATACCGAGTAGACTCTTAAATCCTACGCCAATCACTTTCATGGAGTATCTTGTGCATAAACTTGTTCTTGAGAAATAATTCAGGAGTGCAGTGAGAAAGCCATGTAAGGTGGTATGAAATTATGAACCACTAATTTATGAAGGTATAAATGTTGTAGGAAAGTTTTGTTACACTACAAATACTTTTGGATTAAAGGAGACCATTCACCAAAAAGCAGGAGTGTAGAGTTGTCGATAGGCACACAAAATGAAAGAAAACTTGCTAGCTTTTGGACTAATCCTCTTATGACGTAGAAATGCAAAACTGACACTGTTTGTACAGTTGACACTGTGTAGGGAGGTGTATGTGTGTTATTCTAGCTCATAAGAGGATTGCTCTGAAATCTAGCAAGTTTTCTTTCTTTTTGTTTGTGCCTATCGACAACTCAGTGCTTCTGCTGTATGGGGAGTGGTCACCATTAATCGGAAAGTATTTAGAGTCTCATGAAGGCATTGAACAGTTGTGGGGACATTTGAGCAGCTGTCAGCTGGTGAGAATATTGTGCAGCGGCTATAGCTTGACTGCTGTGGAAGCAGGCTGCAGGAAGCATCTAGAAATACTAGCAGGGAACAATTAATTTCTCTGGTGGTCAGAGCTAGTGTGGGAACTCAGTGCCATGCTTGTGGAGCATGCAGAGAAATTGAGGCTTCAGATGCATGAAATAGGGAGACAGTCTAATATTTAGTGAAAATGCATAAAACACCTTACACACGTGTCACAAAAAAGCTGAAAACAGCTTATGAATTGCGACAATGAGATGAGCTCATGTAAACACAATACTTAAAAAGTTACCAACATTTATAATTATCATACTTTATGAAAATAGATACCTAATGAGCAATGAACCCAACAGCCAAGCAAGATTCGTGATGCATCATATGAAAGATTTTGTGTGTGTGTGTGTTTTTCGATCTTACATCTGCTCAATGGTGAGGTTATCAATGCCCTAAATGCTGATGATGTCAGCAATTATGGCAGCAAGTTTTACAAGGAAACAAATTAGTGATTCATTACAAACAATTTATTTGTGTATAAACATATAATGTCATAACTGTGTATTCCTTCACATGATTGCACTGTCTCAGGCCAGCATGAGTATCCCCGTTTCCTTATCCAACTGATTCTTACGTTTAGGTAACTGTAATTTGATGTTCATAATGTATTTAAAGTTGTGTTATGACAAGTCAGGCTGCAGCTCTGACTGTAGCAAGAATTTCATAAAGTTATGTATTATTATTATTATTATTATTATGAGATGCCAAAGTGACCCAGAGTATTGATTATATGACATTGATTATGTGTTCTAATATGTATAGATGTGAAATTTATGTTTAAATTTCTTGAATGGCGGTCATTTTGAAAGTGTGTTGAATAGCATAGTGCCCACATGACCAGATCCTTCTAACAGTTTTCAGAGTAGAGCTTGAGGTCTTTTGTCGGGTGCTGGAGAGTGTGATAAAAACAGAGAAGTTTGGGCAACCAAAGTACTGTTTGGCTTCAGACTTGGAATATTTTGTGATCGCGAGCTGAACACATGGGAACATGTCAGGGCTTTGAATTACATTGACACAGAATTTTTAAACCACTTTTGGTGACTTTCTTTTTCAGTCACACGAACTTAACTCTGTTTAAATGTTTGTAAGCAACAGTGGAATTTAGTGATTTTGCTGCATTTCACGATTTGAATTGTGTAACAAACCTGTTTTGTATTAGTTATGATAATCTGTCTCAGTGATGATGAACTTCAGATTACACTGTGAACCCTATAAAGTTTTGTGATCTTGAACTTTTAAGATTTTGCTGCTGGCTCTTCATGAATTAATATATGGCTTCATGGATTTAGCCCTGTTTGTAAGTGCTCTACTGGCTGGCACTATGTAACTACATTTCCTTTACTCATTTTAATGTTGTTCAGTTATCAATTCAATGTGTGGCCACTAGTCACATACATTTGTGTGTGTGTGTGTGTGTGTGTGTGTTTTTTTTTTTTTTTAAATAAACTTTGGGTTGAAATTATAAACAACCTGCTGTAGATAAAAACATTGCTATACAGGTTCCTTTTAAATATTTATTTGTTGCTCATAACTTGTTTTATTTCTCTAATGTCTACAGTATTTTAGGACTTCAAGATTAATTTTATGTTAAAATATAGCCTTGAAAGCAATTGTATATGACCATCCCCTACTGATTTCAGTGAGTCATACTGAAATATTAGATCATCATGGAAAATCTTTAAGTGTAAGAAAGGTTTTCAGTGCAACTTCCCCACTTCAAATTCAATAGTATCTGAGTTGGCCTTAAGATCAGTCCTCTTATTTCCACAGTTCCTATTGCTAGATTTGTAATTTTGTGTTTTTATGTATTCAAGGCTATAATTTTATTGTTATTATTATTATTTTGTGCAGATTACCCACGTTACCCTGTGGCATTTGTCGGTGGGCCGGTAATGGGACAGCAGCAACCACCTCCACACATGATGGTGCAGGGTGCTTCAGGTCAGCAGCCAGGAGTGCCACAGAATGCTTATCAGCCATCATACCAGTATCCTTCTGTACAAACGTAAGTCACTGGAATATTCTGTATGAAAGTGCACAAAGAGTTGTTAGGTTTGTCAGTTACACTACTGAATGATTGATTGTGATGTGTGTCAAACTTGGTTCTTGATAACATCAGTCCTTCCTGTGCTCACGTAGGCTGGGTGCAACCAGATAAGTGGTCTGATTTTCACACACTCTGTTTTTGTCATTGGTTTCTTAGTGATTTGTGTCCTCAGAGCCTCTCCTCATATATGAAATACCAATCATCATCCCCTAACTCCAATACCAGGTTGGATACAGCCAGCATTCATTGCACAACAAGAAATCTTTCTCCTTCAGCACTTTGGCCCTACTACTCTTCTATCCTGCATCTTACCCAAAACGCCCAGCTTTCAAGAGGAGATAAAACCTTTATACCTGTTATCATCAGTATAGCTTCGTGCTCAACATATCCCAGCTGTTTTCCTCCTGTGCAACAGTGAACCACTTTCTCTGTTATATTCCAAAGTATTCATGCTTTTCTCTTCCCTATCAATTTCTGTTTTCTTCCTCTCCTCTCCTCTTATCTGGTAATTTTAACCTATTGTTTCCCACACTTCTGATGAGTTGACTCATTTGATTCCGTCTAAACTGCTGTAATACATTCCTGTTAATGTCATAACCTTTAACAGCAACATAGTGAGGGCAATTCCTAAGACAGTATTAAAAAGACTTACAGTTTCCTGAATACCATAGATTCTATACTATTTATGATTACATTATTATTATTATTATTATTATTATTATTAATTATTATTATTATTATTATTAATTATTATTATTATTAAAATATTGAAAGTTGACTCACTGAGGTGGTCTGGTTACATGTAAGGGCCTGAAGGGTCCAACGTTAAAATGTCAAGTAATTGCAGAAATAAATAAAAAAAATTAAAAAATGGTGAACATATATCTTGAACACATACAGTTGTCACCTACTAACAGACTACTCTGACCATAAAAACTTCTATTAAGCTCTATAGCCTGTCCAAAATACTTGGAAATGACACTTTAGCAGGAACACGTGGAGAAACCGAGCAAAGTTATCATGTCCTGCCCGGAACACATGTAATCTTACATTTCATCAACTTGCTCAAACTCACTAACTATGTGATGTTCGAAGGTGGAACCACATCAGTATCTTCTGGAAGAGCTGTACTATCTTTTATTTGAGGTAACAAATTTTTAAGGCGATGTACAAAAAGCCTATGAAAGCACATGTACTGACAATGTTACTGAATTTTTAATGTAGAGGGTAATTATTTTGTAATTGATTTAGAGAAACAATTATGTGAACAAAATCTCAAGAGTGGATCATATTTTCATTTGCCCCAAACTGGGATTTCATTGGAAATCTCTAGCACAAGATAATTTGAGTTAAGTGTGATGCATGATGCTGTGTTCACCCATAAAAACCTCGTCAGCTGTCCATTTGCTTTCATTGCCAGAAGCAGAATGCTAGGTTTATAATTAGCCCATTATTATGTTTTATGAGAAACCTATCAACTTATTTGTAATAGAGCAAAAAATATTCCTCTTAATTGTGGTGAGGAAGCTTTCTGGTTTGGAAGGAGGATTAGGGGTATCAGATACACTACCTCACTAGTGCAGCAATTATAATGCAAACAGTGAGAGGGATTTCTTTTGTTCAATGAAGACTAAAGTTATTGAGATTAAATTAATTCGACTCTGTTGTTGAAAGCAGTCTTCTTATTAATAGTAAATATGTATGTAAATATAATTTTGCCATATGGGTACACTACCATATTTACTCAAATCTAAGCCGCACTCGAATCTAAGCCGCGCCTGAAATCTGAGACCCGAAATTCGAGGGGAGAGAAAAGTTTTAGGCCGCATCTCCATATCGAAATAAAGTTGGTCCATTGTAACACGAGACACAATTTAGGTCGAATGGATGAAGATACAGCTACAGTAGTTTGGTTCGAGTTGTAAGCTAAGCAGTTAAGCTTTACCATGTAGCCATTGCTATGCAGCAGGTGCTCCATCCATATTTATTGGGGATCCTTCCTTTTTCACGTGCTTCATCTGCATTATTGTACTGTGTCATGCATTGTTTGTCTCATTCTGATAATGAGTGTTTACGACATGTCGCCGCGCGTGGCATACCTTGCTTTTGTGCACAAGAATTGTATCATTAGTGAAACAATGGCAAAAGACTGCTATTTGTTGTTACTTACACTGCTGCTTTCTTTGATAATGATCAACAAAAACCAAATATCAACAAAAACCAAATAATAGACTGCATATGATAGAAAATGTTCTGAACTAGAGTTTAGTGAAAATTTTTCTCCGTTTGAAAATCTTTGTAGACGTCTCTTTAGTACATTACATTCCGCACAGAAATTAGTCATCTTAGATTTAAAAATCTAGTCAGTTGCCTGCTTCATTTCTGACTGTATCACTATTCAGCATAAGAATAATACAAATATAAACATGACATGATATGTATATTCTCCCACGTTTGCTGTTGTCTCACTCTAGTTTTGTAGTTTATTAGGCAGACACGATTTAAATGAGATAGCAGCAAACACGAAAGAATACATGGCATAATGTTTACATTCTTAGTATTCTTATGGTGAAGAGAATACTGCATGTGATTCACGATTCATAAAAATTTCCTATTAGCAACAATCTCTTGTCACAGGTAGGAAAAAATTCAGAACGTAGAGTTGATCATATTGACATACATCCCAAACAGTCTTGCCAGTCGGATTTTCGTAGTAGATTTTTAGTGATGACTTCAAATTCAGTGTGTATTGTTGTGGTCTTCAGTCCGTAGACTGGTTTGATGCAGCTCTCCACGCTTTTCTATCCTGTGCAATGCAGAGTAGCAAAACTTATAAAATAAGAATGGAAATAACTTAGAAATTAAATGCTGAAATTTAAAACAAAATTTTATTAGGTTTGTAATACATCTTGTATGAAATGTTTAAAATATCAGTTATGATTCTGAATCACTATCACTCGATTCTTTGTTGCTCATTTCTTCATAGAGAGCATCGTCCTCCATACCATCTAGTGCATTGGATAGCAAACATTTTTAAATGCTTGTTGCACAGTCTGGTTTGGAACACACTTCCATGCATCATAAATCCATTGGCACACCTGTGACAAACTTCCACATTTTATGCGTCCTGTTGGTGTCAGTTGTTTCACTTTTCGAAAGCCAGTCTGTGTACATGCGTTTAAACTTGTCGCGTCTTTTACCTGTTTTTACTGACACAGAAGTATTGGTGCCAGCATTTATTGTTGTGCCTGCAAATCATGCCTGTGTAGCGCTACATATATTCGACGTCAGAAGTTAATTGTGGCAGCACCTACCAACATTTTTCAGGACTTCCGCTTACTGTGCACTCGATTCTAAGCCGCAGGCGGTTTTTTGGATTACAAAAACCGGAAAAAAAGTGCGGCTTAGATTCGAGTAAATACGGTAAGTGCACCCACCAAACAGTCAGGTGACTCCACCTGTGCATTTTTTTGTTTGTTTGTGTGTGTGTGTGTGTGTGTGTGTGTGTGTGTGTGTGTGTGTGTGTGTGTGTGTGTGTATGAGATTACAATGGTAAAACTCTACCAACATTATTTTTTTCACCTATCACAGATCCTTGATGATGTGATCATTTCTTAAAAATGAATTTTTTTAAATAGCTTGCATATGATAGATTCCTTCCAGTTTTCAGAGGTGACTTTCCTAACAGTTGCTGACTGGCTTGACTGCAGACAGTGTTTTAGTTTTTTTATTGTTATTGCTGGGTGTGTTATCTTTAATTTGGGCCCATATCAATTTATTGGCTTTTAAAAGCAATGACAAGGTGGCTGGACATGTTTTTGATAGTTCATCAATTTTGTATATGGGGAACTGAGGTATTAGATCCACAAGATCTACATTTTTTAAATTATCATTAACTTCAATATTCTGATGCTGAAGTCAATTATCTCCTTTCGCTGCTGCCATTCTAGGCCTCTTGTTAGTAGTAACAAATTGGTTGGAAGCATCATCAAACACTATTGTTGATGGCCTAGGCACATAATAAACAATCATTTTCTCTCAAAATGGCAGTGGTGTGGACAAGAGCAACATTGAATTTGCCCACTGAGTAACATTTGACAATCCTGCTTCTGACGCTATTCACTGTGCCACACCACACAGCACACACTAGTAGTAATGTGATCTCCAAGTTTTCTCATTGTGAATGATTAATGGTGTACAGTCGAGTTGTTGTTTCCATTTTATTCAAATATTATGACAAACAGCTCAGTCATCTTCTTCAGGTGCTGAGAATTCTGCTGTTGATCAGTTTGGACTCCAACCAGACTGTGAGCTATCATTGGCATCAACTGTTATTTATAGTTGCTTGTGAATTCAACACTGTACCGTTATGTTTTACAGAGCCCAGACTGATATTAACATTTTGTTGCTTGTGGTGGCAGATTTTTATAAACTGAGCGCTGAAGCCCAAGCTTTATTTAAATTGTAAACTTCATCCTTCTTTATTAGGTTTTCCATCTTTATTTCAATAGACTCCATAATTACGCTGTCCCAGAAACTAGGCATATGTCTCTTCTGGTCTCTTCATATTTCATTTCATGATGATATTTGAGACAGTGCTTGGTGGCAACTTCTTTTCTAGGCCTTTTTATTCGGGTGTCCTGCTGACATTCCTTGCATCTTTCCTCAACAGATCTAACTGCTTGTGAGCCCCATGTAAGACAGTGCCATGTAAGACAGTGCCACATCCACGGAATGCAGTACACACCTGGCTTTTGGAAACCTAGTTCATCTGTAGCATTACACAGAAGACTTCTTACCGTTGTTGATGGGAGCAAAACACACTGGATATCATGTTTCCATAGGAGTGTACCGATCTTTCCAGATATTGGTCCAACATGGGATAGATAGCGATTCTTGGCTGCTCTTTCTCTTTCTGTTTCAATGTCTTTCTCAGGTGTTCTTGATTTTTGACAGCAATGTCTGACAACAAGAAGTAGTGTGTCACAACTTCAAGAGGAATAAATAATTATGTCAGTGGCCCATGGAATAGTGGACATAGTTTTTACAATGTTCTGAGTCAAAATATATGGTGTTGCTTTTAGATTGGATAGGTGTGTGATGACTGGGCAAATTTCTGGTATACACTATTGACATGAACATGTCGGCAAGACTACAGTCTTCAATGAATGATTTATAGTATTCTAGACCTTGTGTTTCTTCTCAATTGTTTATTACCTCTCTAAGAGCTAACTCTGATCAGTACTTTTAGATTAGCTTTGTTGTTAAGAAATAGGAATTATCCCACTTGGGGCTTTCATATGTGGTAGCCGTTGAAGTTGTTAATATTACTTTGTCAATTTTACGTCATATAAATAAGACGTCACTACTATAACATGTAAATAATATTTATAGCACCAAGATTACAGCCATATGTATCAATACAGCCGTGCACTTACGTTTGTAATTGTATCTCATCAACCATTAACAAATACTAGGATATTCCTACTCTTTATATTATGTTAAATTTAAATGTGCTGTTTAACATGAAAACTTTTGAGTCTTTTATTTGCTTAAATGCTTGTATGTACATGACATGTTTCACATACCTGTGTTACTTGCACTTATTCCTAAGTAATGTTCCAACACATATAACAGGATTTACATGCCTGATGATATATATCTCATAGATATCGCTTCAAGCCTCACTGGTTAATTACTGAGAGAGAGTAGAATAAGAAATTGCACTGTATTGTATTTATTCTGCATTGAGGCAAAATTACACAATTTAGAGTTGGCTATGTGTTAATTTAACGTACAAAGCTGTATATTTACCTACTAAAATGTACTTTAAACAATGTCAGTGACTAGCTGGACTTAAATATTTATGTATGCAGCGAATATTATATAGAGGTTTGTTTCTGTTTATGTTTGTGAGCAGGCAACTTCATTGTATACTAAGATAAACGGGTACTGCAAAGATGTAACAACTACCAAAGAAAATAAATTGCCCTAAACTTTCGTATCCTACTGGATACTGAGTCCAAAGACTAAAAGAGGTCACCTGCTTGTAACAGGAATTTCTTTGACCAAGACAATTTGACACTTAGCCAACTGTCATTCAGTCAAGATGGTGTACTCAGTAATGAAACAAAGCAGTAGGCTGTGCCAGAAATATCAACTCTTAGACGATGCGTCTAATTTTGTACTTTTAATATGACAGTATGCAATCTTAGGCAATTTATAACCCTTGTAAATAAGCATTACAAACATGGATTGTTATACAGTTATATCGCTTGTTATGTATCTCACTGTTATTGGCTAACCTGCTTTCAGAAAACACTTGGTAATGGCACTTTGAAGCCAAAATCATGATTGTGTAAGTGTAAATGTAACACTGTAAATAAACAACAGTCTAATGGCAGTAATAACTTTTTATTATGACTGTGGCCCGGCATTATGAAAAAACTATTACAAGTGAGTGTCTTTTTATCATGCGTGTCTGCAACTTGACATGTCTTCTTTGTGGTAAGTAGCAATCTATCTTTTCACACATTGCAGACTTCTTTATTTGAAACACTTAAGTTCAGTGGCAAATTGTAGCTTGGTCACCATGGGCATTATCAAGTGACAACACACACAAATTTTTAGATGTTCCTCAGAGGTGAAATTTGTTAGTTGACAATGGAATAAAGTATTTGTTTCTAATAGACAAACAACTAGCTCTAGAAAAATGACTTCTTTCAGAAAATAACGAAGTCTTCTTCAAGAATGTAAGGAAAAGATAGATATGACACACTGAGTTGCAGACAGGCACAATGAAAAGACATTTGCACAGTAGCTTTTGGTGAAGGCCTTTGTCAAAAAGGAAACATGCACTCATTCATTCACACAAGCAAACACCCCCCCCCCTCCTCTCTCTCTCTCTCTCTCTCTCTCTCTCTCTCTCTCTCTCTCTCTCTCTCTCTCACACACACACACACACACACACACACACACACACACACACACACACACACACACACACACACCCCCTCTCGGGCACCTCAGACCGGAATTTATTCTTGGTATGTGTTCTAGCCTTTACTGTTGACTATGACAAAATGAATGAATGAGTCATCACCATGCCAGTGCAAGATGGCAGATATGGTGGTTGGGCGCAGGCAACTTCATTGCATACTAAGATGAACAGGTACTGCAAAGATGTAACAACTACCAAAGAAAATAAATTGCCCTAAACTTTCGTATCCTACTGGATACTGAGTCCAGAGACTTTTGTGCTATAACATTTATTATAATTTATGTTGAAAGGTGCTGAATATTAGTAATATTGTAAAACAGGCCTACATAGCTTAAATATGTGTACTACCATTTCTCATTTAAGCTATGAAGTGAAATTGTTGGTGGCAGCTACTTTAATTATGACCACCACAACTTGCGTGTGTGTGTGTGTGTGTGTGTGTGTGTGTGTGTGTGTGTGTGTGTGTTTACCTTTCTGACAAAAGCTTTGGCAGAAAGCTAATGTGTAAGTGTCTTTTCAGTGTGCCTGTCTGCAACTTAACTGTCATTTTTACTGTATGTAGCAGTCTCTTTTCCTTGTATTGTTGATATTCCAACCTGAATTTTCCGTTGTTTGAAATGTCTTCTTCGGTACTTCCCAAAAGTGTTCGGTGACTGGGTTCTACAACATGCTTTAGTGTTCAGCAGTCTATTCCCATGTTTCTTACATTTACTGGGTTGTAGTTTATATTTTTGTGTTGTTGATGTTTTCACCACCACCATCACCACCACCACCACCACCACCATTCTATATGCACAGATATAGCTCCCATCAAATATTTGACAGAATGCAACAGTTCATTTTGTTTGCTAATATTTAGCTTGGAATCACTTTGTTGGTGCATGTTTATTCGTATAAATTCCTCATTGCTGTTAGTTTCCTAGTGGTAAGCTATCCTGTTAGTGGGTTTGAGTCGGCATTATCAACCAAAAAGATACAATGAGAGTTATCTGAAAGCTAAAAACTCTCTCTCTCTCTCTCTCTCTCTCTCTCTCTCTCTCTCTCTCTCTCCCTCCCCCCCCCCCCCAAAATCCCTGTCCTCCCTCCCTCCCCATGACTGACCCCTTTTAAGATGAATGAAAAATAAAAGTATTTTGAAGTTTTTGTATTGATTTCAGGTATGCAGGTGCTCCCCAAAGTTCTGGCGGGCCTCCAGCAGTTGTTAGTGGTGCTTCACCTGGTCCTCGACCTCAGCAGGGCCCTCAGTCATTTTCAGGGCAAGAATATGGTCAGCAGCAAGGTGGATACATGCAGCCACGTTTCATGCAGCAGTCTGCTGCTGTTGGTGGAAATCCTTACAGCAAGGGTAGTGCCTATAATCGCCCATCGTCGCAGCCAGGCTATCAATAAATTGTCTATGTTTTTGGCTCACATACTGTATTGCAGCACGTTCCTATTATAAAATTGTTTATTAGTTGGGCATTTTTTCCTTGCAATGTATGTGCAATTATGCTCAGTAATTATGTCCTGCATGTACAGTATAGTCCCAATAAAATTGTTTAATATGTTTAGATTTTTATACTACTGCATGTATAAGCTCTATTTTTGCTTGTATCTGCAAAAGAAGATTACTAATATAGTTATATGTCAAGTAATTAGGTTTTACGATTGAACTTGATACATTGCTGATGTATTGAAATTTTTCATAACATTGAGTAACTTCCTGTTAATTAGTAAACTATATTCCCATTACTGTATAGTTTTTTTCTAAAGATGAGTGAAAAGTGAATAATTCAGAAAGGCAAAATGCTTATTTTGCATTACAACTTGATTATTCTGAAACTTATTCTCCTCCGACATACCTTGCAACGATATTACCAAGGAGACCATAGTGTAAGGTCATTGATGAATGTAGGCCTTCTGCACATCAGTTGGGTAGAAGTAATTTGCTCCTCAATTTTGAATAACAGTATCACCCTTATGCAAAAGTAACTGGTCTAAAAAATGTGCTTTTTAATTAATAACATAGCTTTTTGGGTGTCAATAAAATGAATTCAAAATCAACAATGCTGGAAAAGACAGATTTCTGTAAAGACATGTTAAGTTGCAGATAGGAAAAATTAAGCTTTCGCCCATAGCCTTCATCAGTAAAAGAAAGACACACACGATTCATACACACAAGCAAGCACACCTCTGCTCACAATTGCCAACTCCATCATCTCAGGCCGGAACACAACTATTGTAAGAAAAGTGCAAATGTCAGCATTTTGGGTGAGTTTTTGTTATATGGGTATTAGGCTGTAGTCTAATGCAAGTTCCTGTGCCTAATGCTGAAAAATATCTAGGCTATAAGGATGCAGTTAGAGTTTTCAAATTTAAACAACTTAAGTTTGAAAATTGTCTTTATAGACTGTGATTATTTTTCTATCATTGTGAGAGTAAACATTAGGTGCAAAACCTGCCTTAGACCACAGTCTAATACTGACAAAGTCTGCATTGTATGTAACATTTGCTTGCCCTGTAAGTTACTTTAAGATTGTGTAATAAGTGTAATATAAATTTTGTTGCTAGCAGAGACGTTTTGTGCTATAACATTTATTATAATTTATGTTGAAAGGTGCTGAATATTAGTAATATTGTAAAACAGGCCTACATAGCTTAAATAATGTGGACTACCATTTTTCATTTAAGCTATGAAGTGAAATTCTTGGTGGCAGCTACTTTAATGATGACCACCACAACTTGACATTAACATGAAAAATGTGTAATGATTGTTATTTGATAAATAAAGTACAATTTTTGTATCGTTGGCTTTTATTACTTCCACATAAAGTGAAGTAACATGGTTATTAAGATGATACACATGTTCAGAAGGAGCGAGGGTCAAACTGCTGCCATTCAGACATCCCCCCCCCCCCTCCCCCCTCCCCAGGGGGCTCATGGTTCTTTTGAGAGTTCATGCATGGCACACATGGGGCCCCAAGCTATTGCAGCTCATTCTTCATTCCCTAGCTGCTTTTCCTTCTCCCTGCCCCCTCCCTCCCTAGCCCTGCCCCTTCCCCGTTGCCACCTCCATCCCTTCTCTCAGTGTTTTGCTTTATGTCGACATGGCTATTCCCCTGGCTTCCAGTATGGATTGTAATTCTTTCCTTTTGCTTGTTTTTTCACCGCTTTGGCATTTCGGTCCCCACTTGAGGTTTGATCTCCACTTAAAAATTTCCTGTTTTTAGTATGAGCCATATGGGGAAAAACTCCCTCCCTAGCATCTACGGTGTGTATTCCTCTCCCCTCTCCCTTCCTCACTGTAACCCCCTTCCACCTTGCTACGTCACCAGCATGTGTAGCCAGTCCGTGTGGTGGAGCTATCCCTATGGATGAGCCCCCTGACAACACAGGAATCACACTACAGATACCTGAGCTGTTCCCTCCAGGTTTATGCAAGTGAGTGGTTGCTTGTCTTCTTGGAGCATCGGAACTCCTGGCAATGGCCTCCGTGCCAGATGACCCTTGCTATGGCTGTGTGGTGCCTATGGGTAGAGCCCCGGGTGGGAGTGGTTGGTAACAGGGTGGATGCTTGGCACATGAAGCGTATCAACCTACAAAAATGTGGTCGTTCTCACAAAGATGTCTCTTCGAATGGTGAAGGGTCCTTAAATGCTGGCTCATATGACCCGACAGCATTCCCTTCCCTGGCTACCCCATGGGAGGAGGGCCAGGCTCGCCGTCTTGGGCTGAAACCTTTTCCCTGTTACCTCGTCTGTACTAGGACGGATGGGAACACATTCACCTCCACAAAGCCATTGTTTTTCGTGGAAACTATCGAGGACAGGTTTGCTGAAGTGGAGTCTATTAGTAAGATGCGGTCAGTCTCCCTGTTGATCAAAGCTGCTTCTGCCACCCAGTCCGCAGCTCTTTGTGTCTGTGATCATCTTGGCAATGTCTCAGTGTCTATCACTTATCACCCTCCTGAATATGGTCCAGGGAGTAATTTTTTATAAGGACCTCTTCCTGCAAACTGATTTGGAATTCCGGGCTAATCTGGAGCGGCGTGGCGTTCATTTTGTTTGACGTGTGCAGAAGGGTTGCAAAGACAACCGCACCGATACTGGCTTTCGAGGGGGATACAGATGTGACATGAAGCCGTACATCCCTCCACCTATGCGATGCTTTCATTGCTTCCGTTTAGGGCATATGTCTTCCCACTGTATGGTAGACCCTTTGTGTGGTGACTGGCCACCCTGTCCATGCGGGAACCCATTTGTGTTCTGCCGCCTGTGTGTGTCAATTGTGCTGACCGCCACTCCCCTCGCTCACCGGACTGCCTGGCTTACAAGTGAGAAAAGAAGATACAAAAATATAAGTCCCTGGATCGCCTGTCTTACACCGAGGCTCGCCAAAAGTATGAGAGACTCCATCCAGTGTCACTATCTTCCACTTTTACCTCTGTTACTTCCTCGTCCTCCTCCTCCTCCTCCTACTACTACTGCTCATACTCCCTCGTCCTTACCCCAGCCCCGCCCCACTCTCCCCTCCTCCTCCCCTGCCATTTCCATGACCTCCCGTCAGGGAGTCACCCCCCCATCCCAGCCGAAAATGTGACCTACTTGTTCGGCATCTGCCAGTGATCGGGAACCCTCTCCCCGGTGTCTCTCAGGCCAGAAGACTGTTACCACCACTCGGCCATGAGGCGCACCATCTGTGGGCCCCAAGGTTGCCCCGTCTCTTTCGGTTCCTGATCTAGCAGACACATGTACTCCCCCGGTGTCATGTCCTCCTCCACCTCAGAAAGAGAAGAAGAAGAAACATAAAACCCAAGAGAAGGCATCTCCGGCACCATCAGTTGTGCCAATTCCCCTCATGCAACCTGAGTCACATTTATGGATGTCACCCCATCCTTGTCGATGACAACTACTGACCAAGTGACCTGACCTCCTCCTCGGCTCCTTCATGCCTACCTTGGACTCTCGCCACACGATCATCCAGTGGAACTACAACGGCTACTATTGTCATCTAACAGAAATGCAACGTCTTGTCTCCTCTTATTCTGAGGTTTGTCTTGATCTCCAAGAAACGCATTTCCATGACAACCGGTCTCCCACTTTACATGGTTATCAGGCGTTCTGTTGGAACTGTGCTGCCCCTGGGATAGCATCTAGTTGGGTCTGCACTTTGGTTTGCTCCGATGTACTTAGTGACTGGATCCCCCTACGTACCACCTTGGAAGTGATAGCAGTTAGAATGCAAATGACTCTTGACAATCACTGTTTGCAGTGTCTACCTCCCTCCCGGTAGGGCACTTGCTTATCTTGCATTATCTACCTTACTTCAGTAACTCCCACCCCAGTTTCTCCTCCTTGGGGATTTCAGTGCCCACCATTCACTTGGGGGACTGTTACATCAACAGTTTGGGGTGTCCTAATCGACAAACTTATCATGGACTTCGATTTGTGTCTCCTCAACTATTGTTCCCCTACACGCTTTAGCATTTTCTCTGCTATCAATCTCGCGATCTCCTCCCCTGCCCTCGTGGCTTCCCTACATTGGTCATCCCATAATGACCTTTGTGGCAGCGACACTTTTGTTTCCCTGCTGCTGCCAGGCAGACAGGCCCTCACATTGGGCTTTCCCCAGGGCCAGTTGGCCTTTATACATGTCTGCTGTTCGCTTTGACACTTCCTTCTCGAATTCCATTGGCATCTCTGCCGCTCTTCTTCATGCTGCTGGCACTGCTGTCCCCCTATTCACAGGGCTCCCTCATCACAGGCCGGTACTATGGTGGACCAAGGACGTTGGAATCGCTGTCCAGGACCGTCGATGGGTGCTGCAGCGGTTTAAGCAACACTGCTCCCAGACCAACCTCCTCACTTTTAAACGTCTTCCTGCTAAGGCTCCTTACCTTATTACGTAGAATAAAAAGGAATGCTGGGAGTGGTATGTTTCCTCCCTGGGGACATACGCCTCTTTATCGCAGGTTTGGTCAAAGGTCCATAGCGTTCTGGGTCTCCAGCAACAGTCAAATGTCCAGGGTGTGAACATCCAAGGAGCTCTGTGCACTGATCCATTGGTCCTCGCAGAACACCTTGCGACACACTTTGTAATGGCATCGTCGTCTGCTTCCTGTCCTCCTGCCTTTCTCCAGCAGATATACGGGATTGAACTGACCCCCTCCATTTCATCCCACACAGTGTTGAGCCCTACAATGATTCTGTCACTGAATAGGAATTGGTGCAGGCTCTTGTCTCTTCATGAGGCAGCCACAGGCCAGACTCCATTCACAATCAGATGATTCAACACTTGGACATTCCCCAGAGGTAAGAGCTCCTCAAGGTCTTCAATAACATCTGCCTCACAGGTGCTTTTCTGTCACAATGACGAGACAGTATAGTTATCCCTATCCTTAAGCCTGAGAAAATCCCAACGTCTCTCGACAGCTACTGCCGCATTAGCCTTACTAATGTGCTTTGTAAACTGCTTGAAAGGATGGTCAACTCCAGATTACGTAGGGTACTCGAATCTCAGGGCCTTTTGTCACCATATCAGTGTGGCTTCCGGGCAGGGTGATATCTAACCGACCATTTACTCCGATTGGAATCAGCCATCCGACAGGCTTTTACTCATTGCCGGCACCTTGTCGCAGTGTTCTTTGACCTACATAAGGCGGATGACATGGCTTGGTGCCATCACATTTTAATTAGCCTCCATGACTGCGGTTTCCGTGGTCTCCTTCTGATTTTTATCCACAAGTTTTTATCTTACTGACTCTTTCGGGTTCGAGTTGGCACTTCACTCAGCACCCCTCGGATTCAGGAGAATGGTTTCCCACAGGGTTGTGTGCTAAGTGTCACGCTCTTCCTCATTGCCATAAATAGGCTTGTGACCTCTGTTGGGTCTCTGGTTACACCGGCGTTGTATGTTGACGATTTTTGAATCTGGTGCAGCTCCCACTCGGTTTCTGCTGAGCGCCAGCTCCAAGGTGCCATCCGATGGTCCTCTACATGGACCACCGCCCATGGCTTCCGGTTTTCCTCCCCCAAATTTCGGGTTATGCATTTTTGTCATTGACCCACAGTACAACCCGATCCAAAACTTTACTTAGGCGGCGAGCACAGACCCGTTTCTTGGGCCTTGCTCTTGATAAAAAGCTGACATGGCTGCCCAACATTTGTCACTTAAAGACTAAATGCAGGCGAAAGCTTAATGCTCTCCGCCTCCTGGCCCACAGATCTTGGGGTGCAGACTGTTACACTCTTCTCCATCTTTACTGTGCTCTGGTTTTGTCCAGACTCGATTATGGTAGTCAGGTTTATCGCTCAGCAGCTCCTTCTACTTTGAAACTCGACCCTGTCCATCATTGTGGGGTGCGTCTGGCTATTGGTGCCTTTCGCATTAGCCCTCTTGATAGTTTCCTCACAGAAGCAGGGATTCCCCCTCTACACATCCGACGGAGCCAACTCCTTGTTTCTTATGCAGTCACCATTCGCCAATTCCCTGACCTTCCTGTATACCCTGTGCTCTTCGTCAATGAGGGGTGTCTCCCTCCTAACACCCGCCCACAGGTGGGATTGCCGGTTGGCATGCATCTCGCTACCCTCTGCCGGGATCTCCATCTGCACTTATTGGACTGCGCCCCGTGTCTTTCCTCCCGCAACCCCCCCCCCCCCCCCCCCTTGCATGGTGCCTAGACCCACGGATTAGTACTGCTCTCTTCCATTGTCCTAAGGTCTCTGTTGCTCCAATGGTTTACCGACATCTTGTATGTGCCATCTTTGCAGAGTTCCAGGGTGCCATCATTCTTCACACTGATGGTTCTAAGACTGCTGATAAAATGGGATACGCTTTCACATCTCCTACCAGCTTCGAGCACCATTTGTTGCCAGGATCATGTGTATTAACAGCAGAGCTTCCATCCATTTGTAGGGCCCTCCTTTTTGTTTCTCAGGTCTGTCTCCATAGTGTTTTAATTTGTGCTGACTCCATCAGCAGCCTTCAGGCTATCGATCGATACTGCTCTCGTCACCCCTTGGTCTCTGCCATCCATGACCTTCTTCTGCCCTTGAGCGTGCCACCTGTTCAGTCGTCTTTCTCTGGTCCCAGGGAATGAATTGGCTAGAGAAGAGGATACTTACCTTCCCCCCCCCCCCCCCCTTTTCCTTTCCTTCCACTATTCCAGCTGCGGATCTACGTCAAATCTCTCTTTGCCCAACAGTGGAATGCCATCTGGAGTGCTACTGCTCATGTAATAAACTCCGCACAATCAGCGAGTCTACTGCAGTTTGGGGCACTTCTTTCCACCCCTCTCGGAAGGAGTCCACTGTTTTATGTCGTTTATGCATTGGCCATATCCGGCTCACCCATTGTTTCCTACTAAAGCCGTCGGCACACGGACCGTGCTGTCGAACGTCAACATTGAGCGTGCCAAATTCAATGTGCTGCTGAATGCTCAGGAACGATGCGACTTGTGCATATGGTACGTGGGCCACAACGTGGTAAACGCGATCACAACGCACTCCAGCGGCAGTTGAGGGATGTTTCTAGTTCGTAAATCACACTGATTACTCAACGGGCAAGTGTAAAATTCCCACGTTAGCTCTATTAAAATGCCTTCGTCCACGAAAAGGAAAGTACCATGTCCAATCAATAAGGACACAGGCTTATAAAAGTTCCATTACAAACAGTGCGGTACAAATTTGGAATGCTTCTCCGCATAAGATGAACATTATTTCATCATTCCCACATTTTAATAAAATCACAAGGTCAGTCTTACTTGATAACTGTTCCTACACAGTAGCAGAATCTTTGCAACATGTGAATTACGAAGTGTAAAAGAAAAAGGAGTAAAATATCTTTATACAAGTAGCACAAGCTGCCCTGTAGATTAAGCCAACTGCAAAAAAAGGAACTTCTATTTACATAGCATCATATATTATAGTATATACTTACATTAAACTAATAATAAAGTGTCAGAAGCTAATAAAAATGCAAATCTTAAGAAAAAAAAATTTGGGAGTGTCAAGTAGCAAACCATTGCCATCAATAAAATTCTTGCTATGGGACAGTGACGCTACTCATTACGCTAAACCAACAACACATCTCGTATATCTGTTCACATTATGTTACCCCATGCTGCAAACCTTAATCGTAGACATCTTACTAATTAAATTTCAATTATAACAAATTGTACCAAGAACAATGCGTTTTGGGTGGATCTTCAGTGTGTCGCTGCCTTCAAATAGCCTACTCTCATAATACGCAAGTTACAACAATTCTTTTGTCACGAATATGATGTTTCTCATTATTTTATTGGAACGAATAACGCAGTTAACAATGGATTTTCCAGTGATTCTTAATTTGCTGGTGTTTAGAATCTCCATATATACATATAGGCTTGAAATGAATGCCAATATGGTGCCTCACAACTCTGTACTCAGGGAGATGGCGTGCGTGTGACGTAGGTGGCGTTGTGCCATCTCATTGGTCAACGCTCAGAAGCACGCTCAGAATATCTGACATGCCAGATATTGCTCTGCATGTTCGGAAAGACTCCCGAACGTGCTATTCCACACTACGACATCAGAAACTCGGCACGCCCAACCTTCGGATGCATGGTCCGTGTGCCCACAGCGTAAGTAACAACGCACCCCCACAATGTGGTTGCGGCGCCAGACTGACGATATCTCTCATACTGGTGGCATGTCCCTTTCTTTCGACCCTTTGTGCTGAGTATAGTCTTCCTGCTTCCTTAAATTTAATATTAGCAGACAATCCACAGATGATAGACCTGGTCCTCTGTTTCCTCCGTGAAAGTGGTTTTTATTTCGAGATGTAAGGTTCTCCTTTTGTCTTGGCCCAGAAGCGAGCTGGTTGTGATAGGGACTCCTTTTGTAGTCTTCACGGTCTGTGACCACATGACTGATCTCCCCCCCTCCTTTTCTCCAGTTTTTAGATTTGGTGTCACCTTTTCTGCTTATACTGTGTGTGTTTAATGTTCATTCTTTTATAATTTGACTCCTCTGACTGAATCCATTCACTTTTAGCAGACACTCTTTCTTATGTAAACCCCTTTTGGAATCGCGGGACTGATGACCTTTCCGTTTGGTCCCATACCCTCTCAATTAATCAGTCAATCAGACATCATCATATTGACTGCTCCAGTTGCTAATCTGTCCTACCCATGTCTTTACATGAATGTTTAGGTGTCATGTCTTTATATCCAATCCGGTGTTAGTTTCTATAACTTGATTTTTCCCAAAGGCATGCAGCTTTACTGTATGGTTAAGTGATGATGGTGTCCTCTTGGGTAAAATATTCTGGAGGTAAAATAGTTCCTCATTTGGATCTCCAGGTGGGGACTACTCGGGAGGATGGCGTATCAGGGAAAACAAAACTGGCCTTCCACAGATTGGAGTGCGGAATGTCAGACCCCTTACCTGGGCAGGAAGGTTAGAAAATTTAGAAAAGGGAAATGGATAGGTTTAAGTTAGATATACTGGGAACGAGTGAAATTCAGTGGCAGGAGGAACTGGACTTCTGGTCAGGTGAATACAGGGTTATAAATACAAAATCAAACGGGGGTAATGCAGAAATAGGTTGAATAACGAATAAAAAAATAGGAGTGCAGGTAAGCTATTATGAACAGCATAGCGAACACATTATTGTAGCCAAGGTAGACACGAAGCCCACGCCTACCACAGTAGTACAAGTTTATATGCCAACTAGCTGCGCAGATGACAAAGAGATTGATGAAATGTATGATGAGATGATAAAATTATTCAGCTAGTGAAGGGAGACCAAAATCTAATAGTCACGTGTGACTGGAACTCGATAGTAGGAAAAGGAAGAGAAGGAAAAGTAGTAGGTGAATATGGTATGGGGGTAAGGAATGAAAGAGGAAACCGCCTGGTAGAATTTTGCACAGAGCATAGCTTAATCATAGCTAACATTTGGTTAAAGCATCATGAAGGGAGGTTGTCTCCATGAAAGTGGCCTGGGGATGCTGGAAGGTTTCAGATAGATTATATAATGGTAAGGCAGAGATTTAGGAACCACATTTTAAATTGCAAGACATTTCCAGGGACAGATGTGGACTCTGTTCACAATCTACTGGTTATGAACTGTAGATTAAAACTGAAGAAACTGCAAAAAGGTGGGAATTTAAAGAGATGTGACCTAGATAAACTGAAAGAACCAGAGATTGTAGAGTTTCGGTGAGAGCATTAGGGAACGATTGACAAGAACAGGGGAAAGAAATACAGCAGAAGAATAATGGGTAGCTTTGAGAGATGAAATAGTGAAGGCAGCACAGGACAAGTAGGTAAAAAGACGAAGAATAGTAGAAATCCGTGGGTAACAGAAGAAATATTGAATTTAATTGATGAAAGGAAAAAATATAAAAATGCAGTAAATGAAGCAGGCAAAAAGGAATACAAATGACTCAAAAATGAGATTGACAAGAAGTGCAAAATGGCTAACCAGGGATGGCTAGAAGACATGTGTAAGGATGTAGAGGTGTATATCACTAGGAGTAAGATAGATACTGCCTACAGAAAAATTAAAGAAACTTTTGGAGAAAAAAGAACAACTTTTATGAATAGCAAGAGGTCAGATGGAAAACCAGTCCTAAGCAAAGAAGGGAAAGCAGAAAGATGGAAGGAGTATATGGAGGGTCTATACACAATGTACTTGAGGGCAATAGTACGGAAATGGAAGAGGACGTAGATGAAGATGAAATGGGAGATACGACACTGTGTTAAGAGTTTGACAGAGCACTGAACAACCTAAGTCAAAACAAGGAACCAGGAGTTGACAACATTACATTAAAACTACTGATAGCCTTGGGAGAGCCAACCCCGACAAAACTCTACCATCTGGTGAGCAAGATGTATGAGACAAGCGAAATTCCCTCAAACTTCAAGAAAAGCAATTGAGTGGAATGGACAGTGTCCTGTAAGGAGGATATAAGATGAACATCAACAAAAGCAAACTGAGGATAATGGAATGTAGTTGAATTAAGTTGGGTGAAGCTGAGGGAATTAGATCAGTAAATGAGACGCTTAAAGTAGTAGATGAGTTTTGCTATTTTGGGAGCAAAATAACTGATGATGGTTGAAGTAGAGAGGATATAAAATGTAGACTGGCAATGGCAAGGAAAGCATTTCTGAACAAGAGAAATTTGTTAACATTGAGTATATATTTGTCAGGAAGACGTTCATAAAGTATTTTATGGAGTGTAGCCATGTATGGAAGTGGAGCATGGATGATAAATAGTTTAGACAAGAAGAGAACAGAAGCTTTCGATATGTGGTGCTACAGAAGAATGCTGAAGATTATATGTGTAGATCACATAACTAATGAGGTGGTACTGAATATAATTGGGGAGAAGAGGAGTTTGTGGCACAACTTGACTAGAAGAAGAGATCGGTTGGTAGGATATGTTCTGAGGCATCGAGGAATCACCAATTTAGTGTCGGAGGGCAGCATGGAGGGTAAAAATCGTAGAGGGAGACCAAGAGATGAATACTTTAAGCAGATTCAGAAGAATGTGGGTTGCAGTAGGTACTGGGAGATGATGAAGCTTGCACAGGATGGCGTGGCATGGAGAGCTGCATAAAACCAGTCTATGAACTGAAGACCACAACAACAACACCACATAATTAGTCCTAAGGCAGATGATACAAGCGTTGTTGTCAAGCAAAGAACTAGTAAAATATGCTTTTGCTAAAGATATTGCCTATTTGTTAAGCAAATGAGCTATGAAGAGCTTTTCTTCTGTGGTGAGCCACAGCCTCTAAGCGTTTAACAAAAGAATCCATTGTCTGTTGTAGTCTGTATTAAAATCATGTTATTAGCTAATTTTGGCTGTGAGCCATGATCAAGCTCCTGAAATAAACCAATGCGGAAGAACGTTACGTGTCTGCATAGATCATCATGTATAACTTATGCAGGCATGTAACATTCTTCCATGTTGGTTTATTTTAGGTTCTCGATAATGTATCATGGTCGAAATTAGCTAATAGCACTATTTTAATAAAGCACAATACAGCCTACAATTGACAGTGTGTTCATTTATTAATTAAATGAGCTTGCTTTAAACTTTTAAAAATATGAAAGTGATGTACCAACAAAAGTAACACATAGTTCTTAGTTCTTGGACGTACATATTGATGAAAACTTAAGAGTAGAAAGACCACATAGCAGACATGTTAAAATGTTTAGACTTAGCCATTGTTCTCGTAAGAGTAACGGCAAGCTTTGGGAAACCAGTAAGTTACCATATTTTCATTTAATGGTACTCTACAGATTACAAACTTTTAAGACACTGATAACTTCCAACTTCAGTAAAAACTGTTCACAGCACAAAATAAAATAATTAGAATCGTATGTGGGTTCACACACGTACATCTTACAGGGGTCTTAAACTTTTAACACCATTGATGTTAACAGTGCATGGATTCACATAGTATGGAATGTTCCACACAATTGAGCTCCACTGTATACGAAAGTAATATGTCAGTGAGAGGATGTGTGATGTGTAACCAGAGGCAATGAAATAAAGTACGTGTTTCCCATTCTTTCTTTACATCTGGGCTTCAGAGTGGTGCTATCTAAGTTAGAAGTATCTGTTTCTGTAGATCGTTATTTTTAGATTATAAATTACTGCTTATCACTTTTGACATGAAATATGGTTTTAATTTTACATATATACCTAAGGCAAGTAGGTGTGTGTTGCTACAGCACTCTTAAAAGGAAAATCCAGCTATGCTCAAAAACCAAAAAATGCTTTTCCATTATTTTCTACATAATTATTGATATTCAGTTTTATTTTATAAATATATCATTACATTATTATAGCTATAATTTTATTGTTTTATTTCATTACTAACTGAGAGTATAGAAATAGAAGAAAATGTAAGAGAAATGTGACTGGGATTCACTACTTCAATAAAGGGGTTCTGAATATACATTACTTCACTCAAAAGACATCACCAGAAAATCAAGGAAAACAGGGCATAAGAAACAGAAACTTTGATTGGCTGGGTTACATTTTATACCACTACGTTGACAATATTGAATAGCTTATAAATTTTCTTTCATCTATTAGTATGGGCACACTTTCATTAGGCTGTCATATAATGGGCCTCACAGTGAGGCACACTTTCATTGGACCATCAAAGGGCAGGCCTCATAGTGAGGGAATGCTGTTGTCTGTTGATCAGGTGATGGGTCTTGAGTTTAAGCAACTGGGAATACTAATTGCAGTCTCAGTGATAATTTATTCATTAATGAAACTTGTCAAAAATCTACTGCAGTTTGAGAGTAATAGAGGTATTACACATACAGTACTAGAAGGAATAATGGTCTGCACTTTCCTCCAGCAAATGAAATTTTGGCTCACAAAGGAGTGAAATACATGGCTTAAAACTCTTTGGCAATCTCCTCATAAAAATAAAATGTCTGAGAGTCATCATAAATATTTTCAAATATAAATTTGTTTCTTTTTCACAGCTTTCTCTACACCATAGATGAATTCTTGAATAGAAATAAGAAGTCAAATACGAACCTATAAAACATGGAAACTCCAGGTAGGAATATCAACAATGTAGGAAAAGATAGATTGCTACTTATCGAAAAGAAGACACGTCAAGTTGCAGACAGGCACAATTAAAAATACACTCACATTTAGCTTTTGGCCACATCCTTCATCAGTAAAAACACACATACACAACAAAACAACGCTAACTCCAGCATCTCAGGCCGGAATGGTGTCCTGAGATGCTGGAATTGGCGGCGGTTGTGCGTGCATGAGGTACAAAACAAAGATGCTGTGACTTACCAAGTGGGAAAGCACTGGTAGATAGACACAACAAAAAACACACATACACGCACACAAATTTCAAGCCTTCGCAACCCACGGTTACTTCATGAGGAAAGAGGGAAGGAGAGGGAAAGACGAAAGGATGTGGGTTTTAAGGGAGAGGGTGAGGAGTCATTCCAATCCCATGAGCAGAAAGACTTACCTGTCCACTTCTGGGATTGGAATGACTCCTTACCCTCTCCCTTAAAACCCATATGTGTGTGTGTGTGTGTGTGTGTGTGTGTGTGTGTGTGTTTTATGCAACTTGACGTGTCTTTTTTAGTAAGTTGTAATGTTATCTTTTCCTACATTGTTGATAAACCTATAAACAATCCACATGTTGCCTAGGGATGGTGATTGTCACTGAAACAACTGGATTTTGGTTAGATAGTTTTTTTTATATGCCAATTTAACATGACTGTTAAAACTGCTCAAAATAACCTGTTCCTGAAACAACCATTTTTTGATTTTTTTATTCCTGTAATAAATATAGAAATTGAACAAAGATTGCAAAATTTTGGCTCTCTCAGGTTCAAGACACATAGAATCAAAATATTAAATAGGCAAATAAAAGAAATCTTAGTCCATCCACCATTTGCTGTTTTTCTCAAAAAGTGATAAGTGGCTGAATACTACAAAAAATTGCTTGTATTCTCCTGCTGATTCTAATTTTTTTCAAACTCTGCTCAAAAACCATGTTGTAATTGTGGATCATACCATTATTTGGCCATTATGAATAGTCACTGCTAAAGGGTGAAAACAGTTTGAATATCTCTCTTTTTTTGTGTTAATGTGTCCATTTTATTGGGCTAAAAGCAGATGAACACATATTATGTAGATATAGGCAACAGTTCAGCTACTTTCTGTTCTTATTGTATACTATGGATGAACAGCTGCTAAGTTTATAATTTACTACTGTTACCATAATTTTTTTTCTCTTTTATCGTTTTATAAAAATGGCAGAAAAATCTTTAATGTTTTAAAGCAAATGAAGCATCAAATGTCAATATTTCCAGACTAGGGTTGGTGCCATTCTGCAATACAGCAGATGTCTGGTGACAACAGCAAGAAACCACTGTATACACCAGGTGGAGGCAAGTCTCGCACACAGCACATACACGCATACCTTAAACCGCAACACAAGGTAAAAGGGACATTATCACCTCAGCAATGCTGTACAGTCCTTATCCCATGTGCAGCACTGATCGTTTTTCCCATTTTTTATAACAACACACTATTTCAAACCAATACAAATTCAGCAAACAAAAGTTATTCCCTTTTTGATTTCCTTCATTTAGAAATGAAAAATTTTAACATTGCTGCTATGGTTAACTGATGTTTTGTTTTTTTGCCCAGTCATGAGCAAATTCTAAAAAAAAAAAAAGCACCCATTATAACTGAGGACAGACAAATATCAAAACATATTGTTTATACAGAGCTAAAATACCAGTATCAGTTTTAACCAGTCAGTTTTTCCCATCCTTAATGTACCCATATAAATTTATACACTGCACATCATAAAATTTATTATAAATATGATCTACAGGGCAAGGAACTAACTTTGTTTTTATTTTTTTGGTCAAATGTTTTTGTGGAGCGAAACAAGAATTCCTACGAATAACAATAGGCTCCTGTCCAAATTTACCAATATGTTTGGATTAGCCAGGATTACGGTGACGAGTTTCTAGAATGAAGTATACGAAGCAGATAAGTAGGTACATCATGGTAACAAATGGGAACAGGTGTGGGAACAATGGCTCACTCTCACTCTCTGTCCTTGTTGTTGTGCATTGTTGAGTCATTTGTAGTGTCTAAGGTAAGTGCACTGCCAGTTGGCTTGCAAAACATTTGGTTATGTTAGTTATCGATCGCTGGCACATGTAACAGTTGTATTGTATTCATTCAGGTGTAGTGGTGTACATATTTTTGTCATGAGTAAACGGAAACATACAACATTAACTCTCAAAGAAAAACTGAATGCTTTGAAGCAGATAGACAGTGGTGAGAATGTATCTAAACTGTAAACAGAACTGGGTGTTGGTAAAGCAACCATTTGTGATTGGAAGAAGAACCGAGTGAAGCTTGAACAGTCCTATGCAACATCTTCGGGAAAAACACTCAAAATTCGGCAGACTTTGAAACAGTCCCAGTACAATAAAGTGGATGAAGCTCTTTTCCTTTGGTTTACGCAGGAAAGAGAAAGGGGAACTCCTCTGAGTGGAGCACTGGTTCAGGAGAAGGCTGTTTACCTGCATGTTTACTGAATGGTGATGAATCATTTAGTGCGAGTATAGGTTGGTTGCACAGATTCAAAAAATGTCATGGACTCCATCAGCTAACAATTACTGGAGAGAAGCTTTCTTCTGACCATGATGCAGCAGCGGAATACTTGGCTGAGTTTGAAAAAATGATAAGAGAGGGAAAGTGTTCTCCCCAACAAGTTTATAATGCTGACGAGACTGGCCTTAATTTTAGGGCATTGCCAACAAAAAGCCTGGCATCAAAAACAGAAGACCATGCTCCAGGTTTTAAAATGTGCAAAGAGCGTGTAACCTTATTAGTGTGCAGCAACACTGCTGGTAATCACAAGCTGCCTTTAATGCTGATCGGCAAATCTGCTAGGCCCAGAACTTTTAAACACTGCAACATGAAGTCCCTGCTCATATATTATCTCAACCAGAAAAAAGCATGGATGGATGGTAAGCTGTTCAAAGAGTGGTTTCACAGCCAGTTTGTTCCCTCTGTTCGACGGTCTCCCCGTGCAATCCTTTTGATTGATAACGCACCATTTCGCCCCAGCACTGAGGAATTACGTGATGGAGAAATTGTGGCGAATTTTTTGATGCCGAATGTTACACCACTTCTACAGCCGATGGACCAGGCTGTACTGCAAACATTAAAACTGATTTACAGAAAACAATTTTCAAGAATGCTGATCCAAGACGATAGCATTCCTTTAGTGGACAAAATAAAAAAGACCAATATGAAAGATGTTGTTTATTGGGCCACTCAGGCATGGCAGAATATTTCAGAAAATACTCTGAGAAAATCATGGAAAAAACTGTGGACATCTCTTGATTTTCAGAACAATCTAGCTGAAAATGAAGAGGAAAATCTACTACAAATAACACGGACAATCCCTGGATGTGAAGAAGCTAGTGAAGGAGACGTAGATAAGTGGGTGGCAGCAGATGGGGCATGTATGGAGAACCTTACTGATGCTGATTTAGTTGCTGTTGTGACTCAAGACCAGGAAGAAGTGGAATGCTTTGACAGAAGTGAGAATGAGCCTGAAAGCAACAAAGGAGAGCTGGTGCCACACAGTGACACAGCAGAAGCCCTTGATCTCGAGCTACATTATTTGAAGCAACAGCCCACGGCTGCACCTGCTGATTTAATGTTTATGAGACAATGGCGCAACTATGCATCATATAATAGACTGTTTTCATTATGCCAAAACACAATGAATGAGTTTTGGTCATCTAAAAAGTAGGGATTAAATGTCCGCTGTATTTTATTAAATTTGACAGCTTTTCTTTCATTGTTATGCATTGTTTAAACCTAATGTTTTCTTGCCAATTTTTGTAATACATGTTTACTGTACTGGGTAAATTAAAATAGTGTGTATGTACAGCAGTTTACCGCACAGTTTTCCATACTTAAACTAACATTTCTCATGTTCAGATTAACCGAATGTTCAGATTAACCGAATGTTCAGATTACCGGGGTATGGACTAGCGGGACTCTTCTATTCTTGAAAGTAATCAGGGTAATTAAAAAAACTTAATTAGTGTTTACAGGCAAAACTGTAATATTTCACAAGCTGCTGCTGCTAGCTACTATAAATGAAGTGTTAAAAAATATATCATTTCAAATTTCCCTCTATTTTGCCCATAAAAAATTACACTGAAGCAGTCAATATTTAACTGTCAGAATGGTTTCCTTCAAACTAAGAATTAAATACTGCACATTTTGAGAACAGAAGACGCTAGGAAAGCAAATTAGGAGTCAGTAAGATCACACTTCCTGAACAATAGTTGAAAAAAATGGTCCAATGTTTTGTGAAATCATTTGCTTGTAAGTAAGAAATAAAACAGATTGAGAAACATTTGATGCACCATTGAACGATGCTTGGAATCGCACAGCAAATGAGGTGTGTCAAAAGTTTCTCTGATCTATCTCTTAGTTGCAGACAAAACATTTGACCACTTTTTCCAGATTTTTGTTTTATTTTATAGTGCTTTACTTTCTTCTTAAGTGCTCTTCACTCTTCAGTATTATGTTATCTACAGTACTAAATGACTAACCCGGGTTATGGCATCCACTCTAGTTGCAGGTTTCCAATCTAATGGTCCCCAGGAGCAACAAAAATTTTAGTTTTAATATTTTACATGATTATTGACAAATTTAAAATGGTGTCATAGTCTTCTTATTAAGAGATATTATGTTAATGGTTTAATACAGCAAGACAAACATTACAGTTAGAAACTGTGTCTTTGTTTTGTGGCAGTGTAACTCAGTGCGCGCAAATACCTAGACTACATTCATCTAGTATTTGAGAATGAGACCACTTAATGACTTGTATTCATACATAATTTCCAACCTTTACGAAATTTCTCTTGCTGACACAAACCCCCTCCCCAAATTATGAAAGGGAAAAAGTTTACTGCCTACTGTATTTTTGCTGTTCATGCAGTAAAAACTTCAGCATTAGGTATGACATTTTAATTTATTACTTCTTTACAGTGGGCTTTATTTGCCAACAAGTTCACACACAGTACCCATATACATCACGTAACGTACCTGAAAAATTATATGATTATATGTGACACAGTTCAGGAGGTAGGACATCAAATATTTAGATGTGTGAAAAACTAGCTGTTGCTTAAAGTGGAGCACAAATTACTCACACTATACTCATCTGATGTTTGATAATGAGAGCACTTAGTGACTTCCAAACAAACTTAAAACTTAATTTCATACCTCTAGAAGAGAAGTAATAAATTAAAATGTCGTACCTAATGCTGAAGTTTTTACTGCATGAACAGCAAAAATACAGTAGGCAGTAAACTTTTTCCCCTTTCATAATTTGGGGAGGGGGTTTGTGTCAGCAAGAGAAATTTCGTAAAGGTTGGAAATTATGTATGAATACAAGTCATTAAGTGGTCTCATTCTCAAATACTAGATGAATGTAGTCTAGGTATTTGCGCGCACTGAGTTACACTGCCACAAAACAAAGACACAGTTTCTAACTGTAATGTTTGTCTTGCTGTATTAAACCATTTACATAATACGTCTTAATAAGAAGATTATGACACCATTTTAAATTTGTCAATAATCATGTAAAATATTAAAACTAAACTTTTGTTGCTCCTGGGAACCATTAGATTGGAAACCTGCAACTAGAGTGAATGCCATAACCCGGGTTAGTCATTTAGTACTGTAGATAACATAATACTGAAGAGTGAAGAGCAGTTAAGAAGAAAGTAAAGCACTACAAAACAAAACAAAAATCTGGAAAAAGTGGTCAAATGTTTTGTCTACAACTAAGAGATAGATCAGAGAAACTTTTGACACACCTCATTTGCTGTGCGATTCCACTTAATGTCAAATATGTAAAATGTTAACTCATTTGTAATGTAATCCAAATCTATTTTATACATGGAAGTTTTAACTTTTACTTTAATTTTGTGGTCAAATGGCCTTCCTGTAATCTGTTATCAGTTAACCTAAAGGAGGGAAGTTGTATGTGCCATGAATCACGCAAACTTTGTTCTTTGTGTTATTATATAACTGTTTATGTGTCATATTTTCTGACTTAAATATTGAGACTAACCCAGCATTTGTATAAATGTGTACGAATAACTATCTACTGTAGAAATTACATTCAGGGTGGCCAGTGTTCCAGACCAACACTCAATCCGACACGTGGATTCTACCCTGCATGTGGGTCACGTTCCTGTCTCACAAGCTAGTGCCCTGTTTATAAAGTCATGCAAAGACAAAAGAAAATACTGTTACGAAATTTATAAAATATTCTAAATTTGTGGAAGCCCATAATTTATTGTCCGTAACAGGTACCTTAAACTTCCTCTTTTGTGATAGAACTTTTGATACGTGACTGTCTATGGCTGTTAAATATTTTGAAAAAAGCATATGAGTGCCATTTGCTGTACAACTGTACATTTATTCCCTACTGCTTTCAGTTATTAACACAATCTTTACAGAAGGAAAACAGTGTACATCAGTGGATTCACTGCTGTATATTGTTCTTCTTCTGTGAAAGTGGTTATAATAATTCTTTTGATTTGAGGTAAAAGTGGAGAGTTCCTGCCTGTAACTGTCCTGCAGGATAAGAATATTGCATTTGCTGGAATATACAACTGTCTTCATATTGCCCATTTATTTATCTCAGGCTAATAATCAATAGAGCTAAAGTAAAGATTACAAGTTAATTCCCCTGCAGCAGTATAATAATCAAGAAAGTAATAAGTTCATCATTAGGGTCTTCAGTCAACCAACAAAGTCTGATGAATTAGCTTCATAACTGTTTTCAGGAAAGATTGAACACTTTTTCTTTTCTTTTCATTTTTTTTTTTTTTTTCAAAACATTTGGTTTTGGAATGGTGTGGACTCATTTGACTGATGATGTCAATGGTCAGAGGTCCTGTCCGGTTTATCAGGCCATGTGCTAGTAAGATTGTTCACTGCCTCAGCCGTGCAGCACGTGGCGTCTCTGTTGATAGCAGCAGCTTCTGAAACAAACAGATAAAGCACACTGGCAGCCAACAGGCCGTCAGTTTTTATATTAAGATATTTAGTTATTAATACAAGAGTGATTGTGTGGAACACAAACATCCAGCAAACATCAGCTGTAACAGTTGGCACAAAAATGTATATTGTTTTATTATTGTTTCACGTTGATAATATTGAGCCTTAGCAACAATGCAAATTAATAAAACTATCTGTCAATTTTTCTTGGTTTTGATTATTTATTCAGTGCGTGTGTTATATTACTGATGTTTAATAAGTAAATTTTACGAGTTGCACTGCAGTTTTGCATTGTTATCATTACTGGAACTTCCAAACCTCATATGGGTACGTTGCTTATTAGTTCAATTTGAAAATGAACAATTACGTATGGCACAAACAAAGGGACTTAAAAAAAGTGAGTATTTTAAACTTCAAATAGAATGTTATTTTTATAGAGCCTTCGTTTCAGTATACAGTTATCTAAAGCGAATCTGACTGAAGCCTGTATGTGTTACAGACAGGTGTAGAGTACTTCACAGATTCAGCAGAAGCCTCTTGTGAACAACAGCAGAGGCAAGTTCATATAACAATAAGTTACAAGGAATGGATTCCTCTTCTACAGAGACTTATGTTATCTGCTGCTGCATCAGACATATTTTGTTTGTAATTGTGCAGTCTACAATACAATGAAGCTGTGTACCAGTTTTTAAAATAGGAGTTCTTGTTTCAATTCATGTTACAGTTACAAATGTACAGGCATCAAGAAGCTCCTAATTTCATCTTGAAAGAACAGAACTAGAATTTTAGGCACTTCCTAGGATTTAAACGTTTATTTTATCCTAAATAAATCTTTTTGGAAAAATGAAATTAATTTTTACAGTAATTAGAATAGTACTGGGAACTAAGCAGATACTCATACATTGCATACTGAATCGATGATAACCACTTTATTCCTGCTGCCATAAATTTAAGTTTAGAATAAGTAATGTGGGATTCATTACACTCATGAAGCAGCCAATTGCAAAGCCGTTGAGATTTATTCTAAAGCAACATCTGGCACAAGCAAAGTGGTTTGGGCACTCGATTTTGTTCCAGGAAATTAAAATCGCAAATTTCCAGGAACTGGCATTTCAACCACTTGCGACATTAGATTTCGACGGTAGTTAGAACGTCATCGATTTGAAGACTTACTTAGAAAGCTCTATGAGGGCAATCATTACAACTCATTTTCTTTTCAAATCGCTGACATTTGTGGAAAGCAGTCACTGCTATATCTGTAACAGTGTTGCGACAGCAAATTTCGATTCCGCATTCTAGCCTCGAGTCAGTTTTACTTTCATCATAATTGACTATTATTGTGTATTTACGCGAGTGAAAGGCCCTGATTCCCCTTTTGCGCCTTCGTTATCGGTACACAATATGTAGATGGGTAAACCTCAGAAACAACAGATTAACGATTCGGAGGTTAATGACGGTTTTTCTCCAATCTGCATGAAAAGCTCTATACGATAAACGTAAGAAAATAAAACCTCCAATTGAATGTACACTTTTATAGCATCACATCTTCAATAACAACCTTAGAAACATTCCAGCACCGTTGCAGGATACGTCTACAGGACAATTATGCTCTCGTTGTTCTTTGCTTCTATAAAGGCGCCGAAACGTTTGGGAAAATAACAAAAAATGACTCAGTGCTAAAAACTACGAAGCTGTAGCTTACATTACAAGAGACACGAAGTTATGTTAATACCGTACACCATTATGAGTGTTAACTATATAAGCCTATGATCTTATTTTTGACACGGCATCTGTGGCTTGTTTCATGAGACTTGCGCGCTGATAGCAAGCTGCTTGAGGCGTGAAGTGATTCGCACTGTGATTTGTGCCTATCAAATAGCTTGCAGCGATGTGTTCTATGCGTTATTTACAACTAGGATCCGATTTTCATTAAATAATAATTCGAATGCTACATATTCAGGCGCAACTGTTGCCCACAGACTTCGACGGCATGACTCAAAAATATTAAATTCTTCAAATACTAAGTAACAGATCATCCAGTGGGACTTGCTTCTCGTTCACTCCGTTCAACTTTTCTCTCGTGTTGGTAACCGTTACTGATAGCCGCGATTTCCTGCCCTGGTTTTTATGTTTCTCACCTTTTGTGTTGTACGAAAACGGATATTTTTACACGTGGGCAGTTCGCTTTCTCTTCGTTTTGTTTCCCATGCTGAAAGAAAAGACAACAATAACGATGGCGTCAATGCAATTTGTTTCTCTCACGTGTGGCACTGTGACAAGCACAATATGACATGAAAATGGTAACTGTAGGCGCAATTCGCATCCGCAGCGGAGATTTTTCGTGAAAACGTTGGGATAAAATTGTAAGGAGTTTTTCGTATTAGCATGTAACTCAATTATCAACCTCTTTAATACAACGGGTGTACCAGTAAGACCATAGGCTACTGTAGTACCCTCCATCGATATTCGCACATTGATAACCGACGGGTCAGAGTCGGCGGACAAAACGACGATATCTGGTCGTCGCGATACATATTCGTCTGACTCTGTTACATTACAAACAATCTATGTCTGTATTATCACTGTTTTTTTCTGCCTTCCAACGACGCCTGCACGTTATCAGTAGACGTTTGGGAGGTCGCTGGCCGCTTTACGCCCGACGGGTCAGCTACGTAAGCGCTTTGCGGCGTTTTTCATTTCCTTTTCGACATTGTAATTCTCGAGTTTAATAACGATTTTTCCCTTATATTGCAGTGAATATTTTTATTGCCTCCCATTTGGTCCTCGTAGTGGTTCCCAAGCTCCTTACAATGACATCTGAATCAATATCCTACCTAAATGCGTTTCCTAGCTACATCAGTGTATAGCTTTACAGTAAGTAATTCCTAATAGCTAAACAACCTGCGCCTACACTGGTATAACGTCACACGCAAAACAAATACTGTGTGACAGACACATATGGAGATAACGCGTCCGTTGTGGACTCAGCCGTTGCTTGCGCATTGTTAGTCTCGTTGTTATTAGTAATTCAAATATGGCGGTATTGTGTCACACAAAACCGTTAGACAGACGAGCGAATGTACGTTTTCACCTCAAAAGTGTCTCACAGAGATTTAAGTCGAACGAAAAGACTGTATCCGACCGTAACAAATGTAATAACTAGGCTAAGTAAAATGTCGCAAAGCTACCAAAAAACGACGTAATAGGCTCTTTGGGCAGTGAAAAAGCGATGACATGTTTCCCGACGCGACTTAATCAAATTGAACGCCGGATCTCATGCTTTACTTGAAGGACCTTTCCTCGTTAATTACATTATCCATCACTTTAAACTCGACTGACTCTTTTATTACACTGTCCCAGAAGTTTGTCGCGTGCGTCGGGCCACCGTTGTGCTGTTCATGATTTGGTTGGAGTCCAACATTGATCTCCTGAGGAAGACAGTTAGGAAAGTAACCGAAAAATCGTGCAGACGAAATGACTACACTGTACAGTTGCTGTACTCTGTAGATGAAACGAAAATCCCTGACAGCAGGCAGTATTGTAGCCAGCTTCCAAACTCGAAGGTGCTAAAGACTGCCTTCAGTACTGCTTGAGAGCCATAGTCCCATTTAACTGCGGCGACACTGAGGCGTTGTCATGGAAACGTAAGCCGTTACGTAACGGGTCGTGGTAGGCGCAGGAAACAGCCGGTCAAGCCCAGGAGGTCTTCTCTCGACGTACGGGCTATGATTGGCTCTGATGACGAAGGCTCGAACTACTAAGAAAATATTTGTCCACGGGTGAACTGTGCAGAAATACTTTGTTCATTGTAAATTCAACCATAATGTACTCAAACGGTAAGCGATGGCAATGCACCACTGGAATAAGGCCCTATTCTCGCTTTAATTATTTCGTTGTCATTCGAGCGTGAATGACATGGTAGGGCACGCTAAGGCACTGTAACTGTTCACCGTTCTTGCCAAACACTGTGTTAAATGTTTAACTCGTATAGTCCTCATTCCAAATCAGAACGGACAGTCGCTTTCTTTTCCCGCATGTGCTCTTGTTGTTCCCATGTGACGTGGAAATATGTGAAGTTGATTCGTGTTTTGCAGTTAAACGTAGACGCGGAAAGCCGTTAAAAAACGTCGACAAACAGACTGCGGTTAATATCTTCAAGTGAGTTTTAGAAAAAAATCTGTCGCTACAGATATGGCAGATTCGAGAAATACAGAATTTTACACACATTATTTCTTTCACATCGATCAGTAACGTTTTCAACAAGTGTCGTCGAACAGGCTCATAAAACTATAGGCCTATAGCCTTGACATTGGTGTCATGTACAATTTTGGAACACGTTTTATGTTCGCGTGCTGTGACATTTATGGAGACTAAAAATTCCCCTGTAGAATCAACATGGGTTCCGAAAACAAAGATGGCGTAAAACCCACCTTGCTCTGTTCGTCCACGAGATCCAGAAAGCAAGCTGATACCGGCATCTTCCGGAAAGCGTTTGATACAGTTCCGCATTGCCACCTAATGAAGAAGATATGAGCATACGGAATATCAAACCAACTGTGTGATTGGATCGAAGAGTTTCTAGCAAACCGAACACAGCATGTCGTTCTGAAAGGAGAGAAGTCTTCAGAAGTAGCCTAAAAGCGACTACGGGCATGTCCCAAGGAAGTATTACTTTTCATAATACATATAAATGACCTAGTAGACAACTCGGAAGTTTAATAACACTTTGAACGGATGGTGCTATCGTATATAGGGAAATTGCAACGCTGGAAAAGTGTAGCGTAATACAGGAGAACCCTCAGAGGATGATGTTTGGTGCAGGGAGCAGCAATTGACCCTCAACATAAACAAATGTGACATGTTACGAATACATATACACAAGGACTCTTTAATGAATGATTATTCGATTGCAGAACAGTCAATGGAAGCAATTACTTCCATAAAATATCCAGAAATATGAGTACGGAGCGATTTGAAGTGGAAGAGGTGAGGTAGACGCCAGACTGAGATTCATTGGAAGAATACCCATGAAATGCAGTTCATCAACAAAAGAAGTAGCTTGTAAAACACTCGTTTGACCACTACTTGAATGCTGCTCTTCACTCTGGAGTCCGAACCAGACAGAATTGATAGAGAAAATAGAGAAGATCCAAAGAAGAGCAGCTCGTTTCGTTACAGGTTCATCTAGCAAGCGCTAAAGCGTCAGGGAGATGCTCAGCCAAGTCCAATCTCGGGAAAGGACAATGAAGATAACATTATAGAGATTCCAGACCGCACGGAGGCCAACCAATAATCATTCTTACCACGAATCATACGCGACTGGTACAGGAAAAGCGGGAAATACTGTTGTACAAAGTACCCTCCACCACACACCAAACGGTGGCTTGCGGAGACTGTTCTCCCGTACTGTATCGATGGGATTTCAGTTTATACTGTTTGTCTGCCGTCCATAGTTTTTACGAATCACATACGCACCAATCGGCAATGCGATGTCCGAGCCACGAGACTGGAGCACAAACGTATTGTAGACCTCATTTTATACGTACGCGTCTATACTCCACCGGGCGTGATTTAAGTTACGCAGGAAGGAGACTCCACTGACGTAACTACAAACGCGAAGGAATATAAAACGCAAAGAGTACTTCCATGTTAAAGACTTACGACGAACGCTGTACAGAAATTTCGTCGCAATTCCTGATTGAATCTGGTGCTGTCATCGACCCGAGTGACGGCACCCTCTTAAAGTATCGGTTCGATAAATTTACTGTTCGTCATGTTCAGACGAGTCCTGGCAGAAAGCTACTACCGTACGAAGTTGTCACCCGGCCACGACTCGATAAGAATTCATCTATGTCGATGTACGTTTCCTGCTGCTAATGCCCCGATAGAGCGCCACGCCGCGAATCAACTGAACGATGTGACTGTTCTCGAGAGTGGACGATCGGATGCCCACGAGCGGCCGACGCGTCGGTTTACCAAGTCATTCTCCCCGGCGATGGAAAGCCCGACTGTCAGCGAAGAGCAGCTTATATACCGAAGCAGGGCGCCTCCGCTGCTTATCGCTGCGGCCAAGGGCGTTGACCTATTTTCCCAGCATCGTCGCGCCAATACCACAGCCGCCGCCTTCACGCGGCGACCGCGCACGTGGCTCGTTCCTCGCGCTGTCGTCTTCTCCCCTTGCTACGGCCCTACATCCGAAAAGGAAACAGATGAGTACAAAACAGGCAGACTATTGTCCCGATCTGTCAACAATGCTGCCGAACACACCGTGCAAAGGATTCTCAGAGACGCTACCAGACGCAAACTTTTGTCGATTGCTTATACTACACTTTCTTTCTTTCTTTCTTTCACTGGTGCCATGTCCTGCGCTGACGCAGGGTCGGAATTGTTGGGAACGGATTTGGCTAGGTTAGTGGAAAGGGGTGGCCGGATGCCCTTCCTTCCGCCACCCCGTACCCCCTGGGAAACGGAATTAGTGTACCCCTGCTGTCTGCGTCGAGTGTAAGTCATGGAATAGTGCGAACGTGTTCAGATGTCTGTGAGTCGTGTAACCGAGGCGGAACGTGGGGATTAGCCCGGTATTCACCAAGCGGGATGTGGAAAACCGCCTAAAAACCACATCCAGGCTGGCGGGCAAACCGACCGACGTCGGTAATCCGCCGGGCGGATTCGATCCCGGGTCAGTGCGCCTACCTGAGTCAAGAAAGCAGCCCATTAGCGCTCTCGGCTAACCTGGCGGGTTTGCTTATACTACACTCATGCTCATAAATTAAGCATAATTGCAGAATGTGGTGCCACACAACGTGGCACTACACAAAACTGGCGCTAACAGCATAGGCACGTAGGGAACACACACTACACAGATCTGTAATTCCACGGTATTGGTGATAAGTTGGGAAAACCGTCCCGAAACACATGTGCTACAAAACGCCACTGTGTCCTGCTCATGTACCCCGACATCAATATGAGATATGATCACCATGCACATGTACACAGGCCGCACAATGAGTTAGCATGCTCTGGATCATGTGGTCGAGCAGCTGCCGGGGAATAGCCTGTCGGAGCTCCTGAAATGTCATAGGGGTTAGAAGACATGCAGCAATACTTCGACCGAGAGCGTTCCAGACGTGCTCGATGGGGTTTAGGTCTGGAGAACAGGCAGGCCACTCCATTCACCTGATATCTTCTGTTTCAAGGTACTACTCCACGATGGCAGCTCAGTGGGGCCGTGCGTTATCATCCATCAGGCGGAAGGTGGGACCCACTGCCCGACTGAAAAGGTGGACATACTGGTGCAAAATACATCCCGATACACCTGACCTGTTGTAGTTCCTCTGTCAAAGACATGCAGGGGTGTATGTGCACCAATCACAATCCCACCCCACACCATCAAACCACCACCTCCATACAGGTCCCTTTCAAGGACATTAAGGGGTTGGTATCTGGTTCCTGGTTCACGCCAGATGGAAACTCGGCGAGAATCACTGTTCAGACTATACCTGGACTTTTCTGTGAACATAACTTGGGACCACTGTTCCAATGACCCAGGTTTTATGGGTTCCCCTTTGACCAGGGGCCAGCAGATCTCCAGGCGAATAAACCACTTCTGTTCAGTCGTCTGTTGACTGTCCGTCTGGAGACAACTGTTCCAGTGGCTGCGGTAAGGTCCGAGCAAGGCTATCTGCAGTACTCCGTGGCTGTCTGCGGGCACTGATGGTGAGATATCGGTCTTTTTGTGGTGTTGTACACTGTGGACGTCCCGTACTGTAGCGCCTGGACACATTTCCAGTCTGCTGGAATCGTTGCCATAATTTGAGATCACACTTTGTGGCACACGGAGGGCCCGTGCTACGACCTTGTGTGTTTGACCAGCCTCCAGTCGCCCTAGTATTCTACCCCTCATCACGTCATCAATATGTGTTCTTTGAGCCATTTTCAACACACAGTCACCATTAGCACGTCTGAAAACGTCTGCACACTTACTCGCTGCACCGTACTCTGACATGCACCAACACACCTCTGCGTATGTGGACTGTTGCCAGCGCCACCGTGCGACTACCGCAGGTCAAATGCACCGCATTGTCATACACCGAGGTGATTTAAACCAGCAGACCGCCCACCAGAGCGTTGTTTCACCATGTATCAGCATTATCCTTAATTTACGAGCATGAGTGTATTTAATGAAGCAACGTGTTTCGAAGCACAAACTCATCTTCAGTCTACGTTGACAACACGAAAAAACTTTATCAAAACTGCATAGAGATATCAAAATTGTTCTTTACAATCTTTGCACGTTCTGCGCTCATCCTGCAGAGAAAGAGAAGCATACTCTAATATGATAACTTACTCGTCCACTGTTCACCTACGATAATTAAAAAATAATTATTACTCATTTTGTTCGTATGAAGCTACATTTAACACAGGACATTTTTTCACCTGCTTTTTTTTTAAAAAAAAATCTTATAGGACTTAACTGCTAAGATCATCAGTCGCTAAGCTTACACACTACTTAACCTAAATTATCCTAAGAACGAACACACACACCCATGCCCGAGGGAGGACTCGAACCTCCGCCGGGATCAGCCACACAGTCCATGATTGCAGCGCCTTAGACCACTCGGCTTCACCTGCTTGACTGAGGGTTTGTCTAGATGGATGGACTTTACAATCCCCAAACGTATTCACAGGAAAAAATAACAGGCAAGTATGTAAAACAATTTATTCGTAAGTTATTGTGAAAACTGCAGGCTCTTTACGTTAACGTGATTAAACTGATCATATATTGTCTCTAGTAATTTATCTTGCAGATAAGAACACGAAGCCGGCCGCTGTGGCCGAGCGGTTCTAGGCGCTATAGTCTGGAACCGCGCGACCGCTACGGTTGCAGGTCCGAATCCTGCCTCGGGCATGGGTGTGTGTCATGTCCTTAGGTTAGTTAGGTTTAAGTAGTTCTAAGTTCTAGGGGACTGATGACCTCAGAAGTTAAGTCCCATAGTGCTCAGAGCCATTTGAACCATTTTTAAGAACACGAATACATAGCACACCAAACATCGATTATGAATCTTGCCTTTCACTGACAGTTAATAATAGTTTTTATCATATGTACGGGGCGGTCCATTGATCGTGACCGGGCCAAATATCTTACGAAATAAGCGTCAAACGAAAAAACTACAAAGAACGAAACTTGTCTAGCTTGAAGGGGGAAACCAGATGGCGCTGTGATTGGCCCACTAGATGGCGTTGCCATAGGTCAAACGGATATCAACTGCGTTTTTTTTAAAAAAATAGGAACCCCCATTGTTTATTACATATTAGTGTAGTACGTAAAGAAATATGAATATTTTAGTTGGACTACTTTTTTCGCTTTGTGATAGATGGCGCCGTAATAGTCACAAACATATGGCTCACAATTTTAGACGAACAGTTGGTAACAGGTAGGTTTTTTAAATTAAAATACAGAACTTAGGTACGTTTGAACATTTTATTTCGGTTATTCCAATGTGATACATGTACTTTTGTGAACTTATCATTTCCGAGAATGCGTGCTGTTACAGCGTGATTACCTGTAAATACCACATTAAGGCAATAAATGCTCAAAATGATGTCCGTCAACCTCAATGCATTTGGCAATACGTGTAACGGCATTCCTCTCAACAGCGAGTAGTTCGCCTTCCGTAATGTTCGCACATGCATTGACAATGCGCTGACACATACTGCCAGGCGTTGTCGATGGATCACGAGAGCAAATATCCCACAGAAAGAAATCCGGGGACATCAGATCCGGTGAACGTGCGGGCCATGATATGGTGCTTCGATGACCAATCCACCTGTCATGAAATATGCTATTTAATACCGCTTCAACCGCACGCGACCTATGTGCCGGACATCCATCATGTCGGAAGTACATCGCCATTCTGTCATGCAGTGAAACATCTGTAGTAACATCGGTAGAACATTACATAGGAAATCAGCATACATTGCACCATTTAGACTACGATGGGTAAAATGGGGGCTAATTATCCTTCCTCCCATAATGGCGCACCATACATTAACTCGCCAAGGTCGCTGATGTTTCACTTGTCGCAGCCATCGTGGATTTTCCGTTGCCCAATAGAGCACATTATGCCGGTTTACGTTACCGCTGTTGGTGAATGACGCTTCGTCGCTAAATAGAACGCGTGCAAAAAATCTGTCATCGTCCCGTAATTTCTCTTGTGTTCAGTGGCAGAACTGTACGCGACGTTAAAAGTCGTCACCATGCAGTTCCTGGTGCATAGAAATATGATACGGGTGCAATCGATATTGATGTAGCATTCTCAACACCGACGTTTTTGAGATTCCAGATTCTCGCGCAGTTTGTCCGCTACTGATGTGAGGATTAGCCGTGACTGCATCATCATTTGTTGCAGGTCGTGGTTGACGTTTCAAATGTGGCTGAACACTTCCTGTTTCCTTAATTAACGTAACTATCCGGCGAACAGTCCGGACACTTGGATGATGTCGTCCAGGATACCGAGCAGCATACATAGCACCAGCCCGTTGGGCATTTTGATCACAACAGCCATACATCAACACGATATTGACCTTTTCCGCAACTGGTAAACGGTCTATTTTAACACGGGTAATGTATCACGAAGCAAATACCGTCCGCACTGGCGGAATGTTACGTGATACCACGTACACTTACGTTTGTGACTATTACAGCGCCATATATATATACATAAGAAAATACGCCGATCTTGCCTAGGGTACTGGACGGGTCACAGGTGGCGGATATGAATGTTCCATCAGATATGGTGGGCAGCTGAGAATACCGAATAAGCAGTCCTGGACCAAGGTAAAACAAAAGCAGATCCACTTTTCGTCTATCTTGTAGCAAGTGGCAAAGTGGTCAGTGTCTGTTCACCAGTGGTGCGGCTGAAATTTATATCTTAACAATCAGAGTTCACTCAATGAGTCTCCTCAACCCCACATGATTCCAGGTACAATTATCATGGATAACTTTGATAATCACAGTGTTACCCCAGGTGGTCAGCCCACCGCCAGTATCACTGGCGCAACTAGTCTTTCGGATTCTGGGGCAGCCAATTTAAGATGCAATGCGATCCAAAGAGGGAGTCGGAGTCCTCTGGCTAACTTAAAACTAAAAAAAAATAAATTTTTTGCAACACTTAACGTACAAACACTTCTGCAACCAAGTAAACCTCATAAATTGGAAGATACGTTAAAAGAACAGAAGATTCAAATTTCGATACTTCAAGGAACACAAATGGCGGACAACACCATGGATTTCGGAAATCATCGTCTTTTTAAGATTAAAACTGATAAAAAACGCTTAATAATACACCACCTTTGGGAGCTGCTTTTGCAGTCTCCAAAAATATTTTGAAATCAATAACGGAGGTAAAACCCATTAATAATAGACTAATGACAATTTCCCTTAAATGCGCAAATAACAAATACACATTAATTAAGCCCATATGCCAGTCAATGAGGATAACCTTAAAAAGCTGTTGAAGTTTATGAAATTTGAAAAATGTTAGAAAGCATCATCTCGAAAATTCCCTCAAACCATGTTAAAATTTTAATGGGTGATTTTAATGCTCAATTAAGTAAAGAGAAAAAATACAAGAAAACGGTGGGTGGATTTCCTGCACATAAATGGACAAACTAAAATGGCCAAAGACTTGTTCAAACGCGCAAAAATTTTAACCTTAACATCATGTGAACACATTTTAAAAAGAGCCCTTCTAAACAAAAAAACTTGGCGGGCATCCAATACATTTATTGGTGAATTTCAAATAGATCATGTAGCAATTTTATACCATAACTACAAAGAAATTTTAAATGTCCAATGTAGGAAAGGGGCTAATATTGATTCTGACCATTATTTAACTCAAATAAAAGTAAATCTTCAACCTCAAAAACTCTTCAAAACAAAAAATGTTATCCCAAAACTTGACACTGTTAAAATAATCCCAACTCTAACAAAATAACTTGACAAAAGACGATCCAACAATTGGCAAAGCCTAAAAGAAAAGTTCATCAAAATACCACAAAATTTAATTCCTTTCGAAAGAAACAAAAATACCCTTGGTGTAAGGCGGATTGTGAAACAGCAGTTAAGTCTAGGCATGAGGCATTCAAAAACTGGAATAGTTAATAATCGAAATGTTCTCAGTCCCGGTTTAGAACCCAGACACTGCTTAAATTTAGAATAAAAACCATCAGCAATGGCGGCCTAAGACTTGCAACATAAGAAGTCAACTGCCAACGGCCTTGTCAAAGAGAGCAGAGAAGCAAACTGAGGTTCTAGGCGCTCTCTTGCCCTTGGGATGGGAAATTGCTCCAAAAAGGTGGAAGGATCAGGAATGATAAACGGCTTTACGATGTAGAAGGCAATGGAAACCACTGCATTAAAGATGCATAATGTATATACACAGAACATGGCCTATCATTGAAAAAGTGTCATGATGACTGGCAAAAAATTCTGGATTACTCCCACATTCGGATCTCTGGGAAGGAACTGCCAAGGCGGAGGTGATATGACAAAAGGATGGAATAATCATCAATGGGCTAATATTCTACGAGTCGGAGCTGCAAATGTCAGAAGTTTGAACGTAGTAGAATAGCTAGAGAATCTGAGAAAGGAAATGCAAAGGCTCAGTCCAGGTACAGTGGGTGTCAGTTAAGTGAAATGGAAGGAAGGTGTTTCCGGTCACGCGAATATAGGGTAATATCAACAACAGAAAACGTTATTACGCGAGTAGGATTCGTTATGAATGGAAATGTAGGGCAGATGAGCTACTGTAAAAAGTTCAGTGATAGGGTTGTTCAATCAACGCCGACAACGTTAATCAGATACACATGGCGACCTCGCGAGCAGAAATGAAGAGACAGAGAAAGTATGTGAGGATGTTTAATGGGAAATTCAACGTATAAAAGGAGAAGAAAATCTAATAAGCATGGGGATTGGAACGCGATCTTAGGGGGAGGATTACGAGAGAATACGAAATAGGGATTACGGATGAGAGAGGAGAAAGACTAACTGAGTTTTGCAATACATTTCAGATGGTAATAGCGAATATTTTATTCAAGAATCACAAGAGGAAGAGATATACTCTTGTGAAAGACCTTGAGACAAGGGAAGATTCCTGTTGCATTACTTCATGATTAGGTAGAGGTTCCCAAATCAGATATTAGATTTTAAGGCCTACCCAGGAGCAGATATAGGATCATACCGTAATTTAGTAATTATGAATAGTAAAGTGAAGTTTAAGAGAGTGATACGGAAGAAACAGTGTGGAAGGAAGTGGGATACTTCAGAAATGCGGATCGATGAGACGCGTCTGAAGTTTGATAAAGATGTTTGTACTGCGATAAGGAATATCACGGTAGGCAGTTCAGTTGAAGAGGACTAGCCATTTCTAAAAAGGACGTTCGCAGATGTTTCATAGCCAGACATAGGCACAAGGATGGTACCTTCGAAGAAACCTTGGGTAGCGGAAGAAATACTTCAACTGATCGACGGAAGGAAGAAGTTCACTAAAAGACAAGTGTACAGCATTAAAATCACTTAGCTATGAAACAAACAGAAAGCGCTGGGTAGCAAAGGCGAAATGGCCGCAGGAAAAACGTGAAAAAATCGCGAAAAACCTGATTGGGATGTAGAACAGTCAAAACAGCCGCCGGTAAAATTTAAAAAAAGCGACGGTAGTAACATTAAAAGTGCAACGGGAATTGCACTGTTAAACGCAGATAGGTGGAAAGTGCACATTGAAGGCCTCTATGAGGGGGGAGGGCTTACTTGATAACTTGATAGAAGAAGAAAAAGGAGTATAGGAAGAAACAGGGCATCCAGTATTAGAGCCAGAATATAAAAGAGCTCTGGAAGACTTGAGATCAAATAAAGCAGAAGGCTTAGATAACATTCCCTCGGAATTTATAAAATCACTGGGTGAAATGGCAATCAAGGGGCTATTTAAGCTGAAGTGTAGAGTCTATAAGACTGCTTACATAATATCAGACTTTCGGAAAAATTTCATATACACAGTTCCGAAGATAGCAAGAGCTGATAGGTGCGAAAACTATCGTACAATCAGCTTGACATCTAACGCATTCTACCTGCTGATAAAAACAACACACAAAACAATGGAAAAGAAAACTGCGGATCTGTTAGATGAAGATCAGTTTGACTTTAGGAAAGGTAAAGGCACCAGAGAGGGAATTCTGACGCTGCATGAAGAAAAATCAAGATACGCTCATAGGATCTGTCGATCAAGGAAAAGCATTCGACAACGTGAAGTGGTGCAAAATGTTCGAAATTCTAATAAAAATACGAGCAAGCTACAGGGAAAGATAGGTGATATATGATACGTACACGAACCAAGAGGAAACCAAGAGGGAAGGCAAAGAACGAGGTTCTGATTAAAAAGGGTCTAAGAGAGGGATGCAGTCTTTCGGCCCTACTGTTCAACGTCGAAGAAGCAATGACGGAAATAAGAGAAAGGTTCAAGAGTGTGGTTAAAATTCAGGCTGAAGGGATATCAATGATTAGATTCACTGATGCCATTGATATCCTCAGTAAAAGTGGAGAAGAATTATAGGATATGTTGAATGCAATGAAGAGTCTAAGGAGTACAGAAGACAGACTGAGAGAAAACCGGAAAAAGACAAAAGTAATGAGAAGAAGCAGAAATTATTATATCGAGAAACTTAAGATCAAAATTGGCGGTCACGAAGCCGACGAAGTTAAGGAAGCAAAATAAGCCATGATGGACATAGCAAGCAGGACACAAAAAGCAGACTAACCCAGGCAATGAGGACATTCCTGGCCAAGATAAATCTAGTGGTGTCCAACATAGGCCTTACTTTCAGGAAGAAATTTCTGGGAATGTAGGTTTGGAGCACACCATTGTACGGTAGCGAATAACTGACTACAGGAAAACCATGATAGAAGTCAATTGAGATGTTTGAAATGTGGTGCTACAGAAGTATGTTGAAAATCAGGTGGACTAATAACATAAGGAATGAGGAGTTCTTCTTAGAATCGACGAAGAAGGAACACACGGAAAACGCTGACAAAAAGCAGGAGCAGAATCCTTAAAATGTGCTAAGGCATCAAGAAATAACCTCCATGCAACTGGTGGGAAGTGCAGAGGTTAAAAACTGTGAGAGAGGACAGATATTGTAATACATCCAGCAAATAATTGAGGACATGGAGCGCAGTTGCTGCTCTGAAACGTAGAGGTTGGAATTCGTGGCGTTCCGCATAAAAAAAAGCATGAAATGTAGCAACCTAGCTTAAAGGGGTGCTACTGGACCACTGCAGCTCAGCTGTAATGGCAACCTGTGACGAAGGATGTGACTGCCACAACCACGCACCCGGCTGTCCGGTTCGGAGCGGTTCCTAGCCGTAGGCCGCCCGCACTCCACTCTGTTTGGGTACTGGTGACGTCACATCCTGTCACCGACAAGACGTCGCCTCCTCGGTGCTGGAGCAAGACTTACTGCTCACAAACTGTGCTCCCTGTTGCATCTGACTATGGAATCCTCAGCACCATCATTATGTTTTTTTAGCCGCAGTCGTCAGTATCATGCGTAAATCAGACGAAAATTACGAAGCCGCTACTAAAATGTCGATGGAAAGACAATTACATATAGTTTCTTCTCGTAATGTTGATCAACAAAATGGAACAAAAAGTGGCGAGTAAAGTGATATATCACTGACAACAAATAAGCCACAGGTTCTGTAAACTGGCTCTTTCGGAATTTTAGCATCGGAAAGTGATGAAACGCGTCAGGCTTCGACGTGTAAAGACAGCAGAAGAGACAGCACAAAATTTAAAACAGAAAAGCTCTAAGAATATCTAAACATTGTATCTCATTCAAAATATATAGACAAAATGAAAGCTGCTGATGACAAATGGCATTGTATACGCGAATGAGTAACGTTATTTCGTTATCTGTAGTTGATTTCTACTATAGCTTACATTAATCTAGTAAGGAATGAGAACAGCTATAAGGTCCATCCCTACTACAATGAAAGTTTTAATTTCCGTTCCATGGGCCTCAGGAAAGGCAATTAAAAGTGGGGCAGTTCTTATAAAAGCAATTAGGACCACGTAATAGAGACAGGATCTGGGGACTTAGCTATCAGTAGTATGCGATTTTAAATTAATAATGAAAATGTTTGATACAATTTTTCCTTTTTATTCTTCTCCAAGTCTCGCACAGCAACGTTTGAATGAATGAAATCTAATCTTTTACAACTCTAGATCTTATCATAATTAATTCAGTAGTCTTAATGATTTCCAAATAGGTCATCTTGATTGTATAGATCGATGCAATGGAGACTGAACACCATTTGCGTGCCCTTCTCTCTGAAGGTGGAATTAACGTCTTTAACAAATTTAACAAATCCTCTTAGGAAGGGAAAAACGTAGGGTAGACAGAGGTGTAAATTTGATCTTTATCTAGATTACTCGTCGAATTTACTACTTTAATCTTTATTTAAATGATATAATTTCTACCTTCGATGAAATGCAGAGAATATACAAAACATTACAGAGCTCAGTCGACAGCCCAAACAAGGTAGTGTACACTGCTATAATCAAGAAGTAATCCTGACAGTTATTACCTCCAAAATGCGATAAAATGTATTGACAGAAGGAAATACAGTATGTAACAACACAAACAACATAAATCGGGCTGTGATTACTTTAATAGAAACGCCCTACAGCGTGAGATGCTGGTAGGCCCTAAACGACCGTGTCAGTGAGCGCCGTAGGAAATGAATACCAGATTTCATGCAAATTTTTGATAGAAATAATCTGAAGTTGTATGAAATAGATTTTCTTTGCAGTTGTATTTTTATCTCATTCTTCTGTTCAGAATGCAGTAGATTTCGGGGCCCCAGAATCCCATCGTCAGATGCCTGTTCCAAATGCTCTGCACAATCAACCGTCTTCAAATCCCATCAAATTGTCCCGGATTCAGTCTCTAAGTGCATGTAACATCAAGCCTACAAAAAATTTAAATGTGTAGCCCATTAATCTCGAGTCCCCCGAAACTGTTGTCCCACAAATGCTAACTCCGAAATCGATAGCACTGTAAACTGACCGACATAACATAATACACATTTGAAAGGAAGATCCGTTTTACGCAATACAGTATAATGAAATATATTAATTTTGAGTGTATTTGTGCACACAATAAACCTTGTGTCGTCTCGCTGGATGAAAGTACTGAATCTGTGAACGGGCAAATGTGTCGTCAGTCCATAGGTTCATTTAAACTCCATGATGTTCTACTACATATGCTCCTGTTTTAGTCATTATGTCCATGCATTTCTCCGACTATGAACAGGCTTGCTTAACCTATTACAAGGAAACCTATAGTTCACGTTTCTTCTACTCAACAAGTGCTCATAGCCCTTTAGGTATGCATTTTAGAGCCCATGTTTACTGTACATTTTTTATTGTTTTGGTAGATACTGCCACCTTTGAAAGTTGCCTACCCTACAATCCTAGCTACAACACTACCGGTACCATGTATTCCACTGTCGGAGGTATCACAATAGTTTTCGTTTATAATTTTCGACCAGTTCGTTCCCGGTAAAGGGACCCTTATCTCAAATTGATACATTTACCCTTCTCCATCATCCTTGAAAGTTTGTAACAGCATCATGGAATCACGCTGTACACACATACATTTACAGGCGCCTGCGCCTGTAACTTTGAAGGTCTGTAGCGTCATTGGATGACGTTTCCGGACATGGGTTCCCACGTAAAACCTGATCTACTACGTTCCCTCTGTAACATCTAGCAGTGTGTAACACGAATTGTGAAATACCCCGTATGTGAAGTCCACTGCAGACATATGCTTTAGCATCTTGGCATTAATTTGATCTTTCCCTGGCACCTTCTTGGTTGTCATGCGTTGGAGAAAGTATCGGCCTTCCTACTCTGTGGTAGTTGGAATCTCTCATTCTATGTCTTCAGCTTAAGCTGAGAGGTAAATGTGAAGTCGTTCCTTCACCAGTTGGACGTGTGCAGGGTTTAGTGGCTCCATCAAGGGCTTGAAGTTGTTTTCCAGAGTATTGACTACAGCGATTGCCTTGTGTTCTGGAGCGTATGGTTGTCCAGCAGTAGTTGCTAATGGGGTTATATGGGACCGTTCCTTTGTGAAATAGGCAAGATCCCATGCTGAGGCGTCAGGTTGAAGTGAGGCCACCTTATGTGTCCACCTTGATTCAAAATCTGCAGGGCACAAGGGCGAGCACGCCATCATTGTCTTCGGAACTCATGTTTCCTACAAAGGAGATTTCCGGTCTACAGGAAAGTAGTAACGCGTGAGCATAAAACATGTTCCAAAACTATACAACAGACGGACATTGGAAATATACGCCTATTGTTTTGTGCATCTGTTCGACGACCTCTCTTGAAATCGAGAATCTCCTGTGCTTGTTTCCAATTATCAGGAACGATTTGCCTCTCCAGCGACCTACAGTACAATGCTGCTAGTAGAGGAACAGGCTCTTATGCGTAATTTGTGTACAAAAGTACTGGCACCTCATTAGGTTCAATGATCTTACCTCTGCTTAGCGATTTAAGTTGCTTTTCTATTCCCTGCTCAGTTACATGGAGATCTGTCATTTTGACATTTATGCGACGATTTAAAGTAGGAATCACAGTAGTGTATTTCACAGTGACATACGTTTGGAGAAAGGTTTTTAGTATTTCAGCTTTCTCAGAGGTCTGGACAGATGGCTTCGATTCGTTTACTGATTTAACGTAAGACCAAAACTTCTTAAGATTTTCTGCAAGTCAGAAGATAGAATCTTACTTTACATATCATTGAACGCTTCACATATTGCTCCTGTCCTTATGTTAATTTAGGTTCCGTTATGTTTGTGTTGGCTACGTTACAATTTGCAGTGAAGTTCTCTTTCCTTTTGTAGCAGCTTTCTAACACGGCTATTGAACTACAGCAGGTATTTTCCACTCCTCACAACTTCGCTCGGCACATACCTCTTTATGGCGTAATGTATAATATTCTTCAACATTGACCATTGATTCTCAACGTTTTCGTTCAGGAGATGAATTTTTGATGTTGAACACTCAAGTAATCTAAAAATCTATGGCAGGCAATGAAAACCTTTGAACTTCATCTGTCTGTGAAAATTCGTAATTCCAGTAACCACTAACTCCATAATCAAAGAGAGATTTGAAAGTGGATGCATTTCTCTAACCTGTCAATTAATATGCTTCTAGTATACAGATACACATGTAGCATCTCTCTGTACTGTGCTGTATATGCCTCTTCATTTCAGATTAGCTACTGCAGCTTACATCCTTCTGAAACTTTTTACTCTATTTCATCTCTTGGTCACCCTCTACGGTTTTTAAGCCTCACACTTCCCTCCAGTACTAAACTGGCGATCCCTTGATGTCTCAGAATGTGTCGTATCAACGAATTCCTTCTTGTAACCAAGTTGGGCCACAAATTTCTCTTCCTCCAGTTCTATTCATTACCTCCTCATTAGCTAAGTGATCTACTCATGTTATCTTCAGCGTTCTACATCTACACCTACGTTATTACTCTGCTATTCACAATAAAGTGCCTGGCAGAGGGTTCAATGAACCATCTTCAAGCTGTCTCTCTACCGTTCCACTCTCGCACGACGCGTGGGAAAACCGAGCACTTAAATTTTTCTGTGCCAGCCCTGATTTCTCTTATTTTATCGTGATGATCATTTCTTCCTATGTAGATGGGTGCCAACAGAATGATTTCGCAATCGGGGGAGAAAATTGGTGATTGAAATTTCATGAGAAGATCCCGTCGCAAGGTGATTGAAATTTCATGAGAAGATCCCGTCGCAACGAAAAACGCCTTTGTTTTAATGGTAGCCGCTCCAAGTCACGTATCATGTCTATGGCACTATCTCCTCTATTTCGCGATAATACAAAACGAGCTGCCCTTCTTTGAGCTTTTTCGATGTCATACGTCAGTCCCACCAGATGCGGATGCCACACCGCACAGCAATACTCCAGAATAGGGCGGACAAGTGTGGTGGAAGCAGTCTTTTTAGTAGGCCTGTTGCATCTTTTAACTGTTCTGCCAGTGAGTCGCAGTCTTTGGTTAGCGCTACCCACAACATTATCTATGTGATCGTTCCAGTTTAGGTTATTTGTAATTGAAATTCCTAAGTATTTAGTTGAATTTACAGTCTTCAGATTTGTGTGACTTATCGCGTAATCGAAATTTTGCGGATTTCTTTTAGTATTCGTCTGAATAACTTCACACTTTTCTTTATTTAGGGTCAGTTGCCACTTTTCGCACCATACAGATATCTTACCTAAATCATTTTGAAATTAGTTTTTGTTATCGGGTAACTTTACAAGACGGTAAATGACAGCATAATCTGCAAACAGTCTAAGACGGCTACTCAGATTGTCACCTATGTCGTTAATATATCAGGAACAATAGAGGGCTTATAACACTTCCTTGGGAAACGCCGGATATTACTTCTGTTTTATTCGATGACTTTCTGTCTATTACTACGAACGGTGACCTTTCTGACAGGAAATCACGAATCCAGCCGCACAACTGAGGCGATATTCAATAGGCACGCAGTTTGGTTAGAAGACGCTTGTGAGGAACGCTGTCGAAAGCTGCAAATATAAAAATACGGAATCTATTTGACATCCCCTGTCGATAGCACACATTACTTCATGAGTATAAAGAGCTAGATGAGTTTCACAAGAACGATGTTTTCTGAATCCGTGCTGACTATGTGTCAATAAATCGTTTTCTTTGAGGTAATTCATAATGTTCGAACACAGTATATGTTCCAAAAGCCGACTGCATATCGACTTAAGTGACATGGGCCTGTAGTTCAGCGGATTACTCCTATTTCCCGTTTTGGGCATTGGTGTGACTTGAGCGATTTTCCAGTCTTTAGGTACGGATTTTTTCTGTGAGCGCGCGGTTGTATATAATTGCTAAATATGGAGCTATTGTATCAGCACACTCTGAAAGGAGCCTGACTGGTATACAATCTGGATCGGAGGCCTTGCCTTTATTAAGTGATTTAAGCTGCTTTGCTACACCAAGGATATATACTACTATGTTTCTCAGCTTGGTAGTTGTTCTTGACTGGAATTAAGGAATTTTTACTTCGTCTTCTCTGGTGAAGGAGTTTCGAAAAACCATGTTTAATAAGTCTGCTTTAGTGGCTTTACCGCTGTTGTCGCACTGTGAAGGTATTGATTGCGTCTTGCCACTGGTGTGCTTTATGTATGACCAGAATCTCTTTGGGTTTTCTGGCAGATTCCGAGACAGAGTTTCTTTGTGGGAATTATTAAAAGTATCTCGCATTGAAGTAAGTGCTATCTTTCGAACTACTGCAAAACTTTGCGAATACTGGAGATTTTGCGCGCTTTTTTATTTCGCAGGCTTTTTTTCGTTGCTTCTGCAACAGTGATCTGACCCGTTTTTTGCACCATGGAGGATCAGTACCATCACTTATTAATTTATGTGGTATATATCTCTCAATTGCCGTCGATACTATCTCTTTGAAATCATTCCACATCTTTTCTATGCTTACATGATCGGGTCGGTAGGAGTGGAGACTCTCTCTTAAGAAGGCATTAAGAGCATTTTTATCAGCTTTTTTAAATTGACGTACTTTACGTTTCTTTTTGATGGTTGTGGGTGTTACTGTGTTCAGCCTAGCAGCAACTGCCTTGTGGCCGCTAATCCCTGTAAGCGTCATTATACTCCCTATTCGTCAGGATTATTTGTTGCTAGGAGGTCAAGTATGCTTTCGCAACCATTTACGTTTCGAGTGTGGTCATGGACCAACTGTTCAAAACAATTTTCTAAGAAAGCATTCAGAAAAATTTCGGATGACGTTTTATGCCCGCCGCTGGCTTTAATCATATAATTTTTCCAGCATATCGAGGGTACACTGAAGTCACTACCGACTTTAATTGTGTGAGTGGGGTACTTATTTGAAATGAGACACAAGTTTTTTTTTTTAATGTTCAGGAACTATATCTTCTGAGTCGGAGGGTCGCTAAATAGATCCAGTTAATAGTTTAGTCCGATTGTTAAATATAACCTCTACCCATACTATCTCGCAGGAACTATCTACTTCAATTTCACTACAAGGCAAACTACTTCTGACAGCAATAAATACTCCACCACCAGCTGTATTTGAGCGATCCTTTCTCAATATTGTTTGGTCGCTTGAAAAAATTTCGGCTGAACTTATTTCCGGGTTTAGCCAGTTTTCCGTACATATAATTATTTGAGCTTCAGTGCTTTCTATTAGGGCTTGGAGCTCTGGTTCTTTCCCAACACAGCTACGACAATTTACAACTACAATACCGATCGTTCCTACAATTACCTTACTGTGTTTTATCTGCCTCCTTTTTGGCGGACGCCCTTTCTGTGGTTTCCTGAGACCCACTAACCTAAAAAAAACGCCCAGTCCCTTTGTAAGTAGGCTGTTTATGTTTTCTCTATGTAAGTAGGCTGTTTAGGTTTTTTATTAGTAACGCCACCTCTAGGCTGTGCTGTGGGCAGTCTGTGGCTGCTTTGCATTGTTGTAATACTCGCCATTGTAGTGTTAGGCAGCTGGCTGTGAACGCGCGTAGCGTTGCGCAGTTGGAGGTGAGCCGCCAGCAGTGGTGGATGTGGGGAGAGAGATGGCGGAACTTTGCAATTTGTCATGAACTGATATATATATTATGACTTGTGATGATATTAAGGTAAATACATTGTTTGTTCTCTATTAATATCTTTCATTTGCTAACTATCCCTATCAGTAGTTAGTGCCTTTAGTAGTTTGAATCTTTTATTTAGCTGGCAGTAGTGGCGCTTGCTGTATTGCAGTAGCTTGAGCAGCGAAGATTTTTGTGAGGTAAGTGATTTGTGAAAGGTATAGTTTAATGTTAGTCAGGGCCATTCTTTTGTAGGGAATTTTGAAAGTCAGATTGCGTTGCGCTAACAAAGTATTGTGTGTCAGGTTAAGCACAGTCTCGTGTATAATTGTTCAAAGGGGACGTTTCATATGTCGACCCTTAGCCTAGGATACCTCACTGGAATCTTCTGATTTTTTCTTGTAGTTTGTGTATTTAGTGTAGCTTTTGTTTATTGCTAGCGCGTAATTGTAGAGAGAATTTCCTTTGTAGTTGCAGTCTTTCATTGTTGTATAGTAAAACAGTTGTGGCATGCATGTAGATTTGCACCAAGTATTTCGCAGCTGCGCTTGCAATTAACTAGATATTATTTTCAGTGCTATGTCAATGTGTTCTCTTATTTTTGATCTTCAAATTGTGTTTTTCTGTGTTGTCGTGTGAAATACTGTGACAATAATGGCGTGTGAAAAACGTAACACTAGGCTCCAAAGTAAACTGAGAAATGACAGTGAAAATGAAAGCAGTGTGTTAGCGCCACCGAGTAATGAATTAACTGATGTTCAAAGTAGTAATTTGGTAATCGTGCATAGGGAAATGGAGCGGGCTGCAAACAATGGTGTAGACAGTGAAACAGGTAGTGAACAGGGAAGCATTATCGATCGATCGGTCGGCAACAGCTCGCCTCAGGAATCCGAAATGACAGGACACAATTTCGCAAATACTGTAGATTCAGGTTTTGGGTCATCACCATTTTCTCAAAGGAGTCAAGACACATTTTCCGCTTGTCAAACTGTGAATGTTGCCGGTGCAAATTCACTGCCGAAAAGCACTGAGGAACATGTTTCAGACACCAGTGCATTGTTATTACAATTAATGCAACAAATGGGACAAAAGCTTGAAAAGTTAGACACAATGGAACAAAATCAGAGACAAACACAGCAACAGTTAGACACAATGGAACAAAATCAGAGACAAACACAGCAAAAGCTTCAAAAGTTAGACACGACGCTTGAACAAACTCGTGAAGATTTAACTACTGAGTTACATAACATCGGATCGAAATGTCAAAAAGTCTGTAATGACGTAAAAACACAAATTTGTGAGCATTTCCAACCTATTTTTTCGCGGCATGAAAATGCACTACAGAATCACGAAGCAGCCATAAAAGAACTGCAAACTATTGTTCATGAAAATCACAACACCTTGCAAGCTAAAATTGACGCAGTTGCATCTACCGATTCGGTTACGCAACTTGCAAAAAGTCAAGAAAACTTAAAGGACACAGTAGATTCGATTTCAACACAAATGGACACTCTGAAACTTGGTTCAGAAAAACACACTGAGAAAATGTGTTCATTATCAGAGAAAGTAGTTGAACTTTCGGATCAGCTAAATAATTTATCTATGAAGGTAGATGATAATCTGAATGACGCAAAACCGGTAGTCTTTAATGACACAGAACAGAGCGAACAAATTAGGAAACTGAAACAAAATCTGAATCAAATTGATACGCAACACCAAAGAGAAATCCGGGAAGTACAAGATCAGCTGACACAGGTAATACAAGAATTACGTATTTCAGAAGACACTCGCGCTCCAACACGGGAAGAGGAACTTAGAAATACGCAAAAGCCACAAAATAATAACACAGGGCATTTCGGTAATTATGAAAGAAATTGGCAAGGTACACCGAATTTTGAGATGGAACGGCCGACACGACCTAACAATGACCGATATGCGACTCGCCGACATGATGATTTTGACTATAAGCTGTTCATTACTACACGTAAATTCAAAACATTTAAGAATTCTGGCAACGACATTCATCCACAAGCATGGCTCCATCAATTCTCTCATTGTTTTCCTCCCAACTGGTCATTGGAGCACAGATTAGAATTTATGTGTGGCTACTTAGAGAATGAACCAGCTGTAAGAATGCGATCGGTCATTCACGATTGCCACAGTGAAGGAGAATTTTACCATGCCTTCCTCTCAGCATATTGGTCTCAAGCCACACAAGACCGCGTAAAACATGGCATCATAATGATGAAACATTTCGAACAATCTGAATTCCTATGTAAGTAGGCTGTTTATGTTTTCTCTATGTAAGTAGGCTGTTTAGGTTTTTTATTAGTAACGCCACCTCTAGGCTGTGCTGTGGGCAGTCTGTGGCTGCTTTGCATTGTTGTAATACTCGCCATTGTAGTGTTAGGCAGCTGGCTGTGAACGCGCGTAGCGTTGCGCAGTTGGAGGTGAGCCGCCAGCAGTGGTGGATGTGGGGAGAGAGATGGCGGAACTTTGCAATTTGTCATGAACTGATATATATATTATGACTTGTGATGATATTAAGGTAAATACATTGTTTGTTCTCTATTAATATCTTTCATTTGCTAACTATCCCTATCAGTAGTTAGTGCCTTTAGTAGTTTGAATCTTTTATTTAGCTGGCAGTAGTGGCGCTTGCTGTATTGCAGTAGCTTGAGCAGCGAAGATTTTTGTGAGGTAAGTGATTTGTGAAAGGTATAGTTTAATGTTAGTCAGGGCCATTCTTTTGTAGGGAATTTTGAAAGTCAGATTGCGTTGCGCTAACAAAGTATTGTGTGTCAGGTTAAGCACAGTCTCGTGTATAATTGTTCAAAGGGGACGTTTCATATGTCGACCCTTAGCCTAGGATACCTCACTGGAATCTTCTGATTTTTTCTTGTAGTTTGTGTATTTAGTGTAGCTTTTGTTTATTGCTAGCGCGTAATTGTAGAGAGAATTTCCTTTGTAGTTGCAGTCTTTCATTGTTGTATAGTAAAACAGTTGTGGCATGCATGTAGATTTGCACCAAGTATTTCGCAGCTGCGCTTGCAATTAACTAGATATTATTTTCAGTGCTATGTCAATGTGTTCTCTTATTTTTGATCTTCAAATTGTGTTTTTCTGTGTTGTCGTGTGAAATACTGTGACAATAATGGCGTGTGAAAAACGTAACACTAGGCTCCAAAGTAAACTGAGAAATGACAGTGAAAATGAAAGCAGTGTGTTAGCGCCACCGAGTAATGAATTAACTGATGTTCAAAGTAGTAATTTGGTAATCGTGCATAGGGAAATGGAGCGGGCTGCAAACAATGGTGTAGACAGTGAAACAGGTAGTGAACAGGGAAGCATTATCGATCGATCGGTCGGCAACAGCTCGCCTCAGGAATCCGAAATGACAGGACACAATTTCGCAAATACTGTAGATTCAGGTTTTGGGTCATCACCATTTTCTCAAAGGAGTCAAGACACATTTTCCGCTTGTCAAACTGTGAATGTTGCCGGTGCAAATTCACTGCCGAAAAGCACTGAGGAACATGTTTCAGACACCAGTGCATTGTTATTACAATTAATGCAACAAATGGGACAAAAGCTTGAAAAGTTAGACACAATGGAACAAAATCAGAGACAAACACAGCAACAGTTAGACACAATGGAACAAAATCAGAGACAAACACAGCAAAAGCTTCAAAAGTTAGACACGACGCTTGAACAAACTCGTGAAGATTTAACTACTGAGTTACATAACATCGGATCGAAATGTCAAAAAGTCTGTAATGACGTAAAAACACAAATTTGTGAGCATTTCCAACCTATTTTTTCGCGGCATGAAAATGCACTACAGAATCACGAAGCAGCCATAAAAGAACTGCAAACTATTGTTCATGAAAATCACAACACCTTGCAAGCTAAAATTGACGCAGTTGCATCTACCGATTCGGTTACGCAACTTGCAAAAAGTCAAGAAAACTTAAAGGACACAGTAGATTCGATTTCAACACAAATGGACACTCTGAAACTTGGTTCAGAAAAACACACTGAGAAAATGTGTTCATTATCAGAGAAAGTAGTTGAACTTTCGGATCAGCTAAATAATTTATCTATGAAGGTAGATGATAATCTGAATGACGCAAAACCGGTAGTCTTTAATGACACAGAACAGAGCGAACAAATTAGGAAACTGAAACAAAATCTGAATCAAATTGATACGCAACACCAAAGAGAAATCCGGGAAGTACAAGATCAGCTGACACAGGTAATACAAGAATTACGTATTTCAGAAGACACTCGCGCTCCAACACGGGAAGAGGAACTTAGAAATACGCAAAAGCCACAAAATAATAACACAGGGCATTTCGGTAATTATGAAAGAAATTGGCAAGGTACACCGAATTTTGAGATGGAACGGCCGACACGACCTAACAATGACCGATATGCGACTCGCCGACATGATGATTTTGACTATAAGCTGTTCATTACTACACGTAAATTCAAAACATTTAAGAATTCTGGCAACGACATTCATCCACAAGCATGGCTCCATCAATTCTCTCATTGTTTTCCTCCCAACTGGTCATTGGAGCACAGATTAGAATTTATGTGTGGCTACTTAGAGAATGAACCAGCTGTAAGAATGCGATCGGTCATTCACGATTGCCACAGTGAAGGAGAATTTTACCATGCCTTCCTCTCAGCATATTGGTCTCAAGCCACACAAGACCGCGTAAAACATGGCATCATAATGATGAAACATTTCGAACAATCTGAATTCCTATGTAAGTAGGCTGTTTATGTTTTCTCTATGTAAGTAGGCTGTTTAGGTTTTTTATTAGTAACGCCACCTCTAGGCTGTGCTGTGGGCAGTCTGTGGCTGCTTTGCATTGTTGTAATACTCGCCATTGTAGTGTTAGGCAGCTGGCTGTGAACGCGCGTAGCGTTGCGCAGTTGGAGGTGAGCCGCCAGCAGTGGTGGATGTGGGGAGAGAGATGGCGGAACTTTGCAATTTGTCATGAACTGATATATATATTATGACTTGTGATGATATTAAGGTAAATACATTGTTTGTTCTCTATTAATATCTTTCATTTGCTAACTATCCCTATCAGTAGTTAGTGCCTTTAGTAGTTTGAATCTTTTATTTAGCTGGCAGTAGTGGCGCTTGCTGTATTGCAGTAGCTTGAGCAGCGAAGATTTTTGTGAGGTTCCACGAAAATGTTATCATATTCTTCGAACGACTTGTTATTTTAACAATATGGAAAAGCGAATTCGAAGAGTCTTGTCTATTTGTAAACTTTGTCAAAAGGCGAAACCATCTACTGTCTCACATCGTGCTCCGTTGTTTCCTATCATTCCTTCTAAATTAAAAGAATTTGCTGCTGTTGATCTCTTGGGACCGCTTGTCAGAACATCTAATGGATTTTCGTACGTTCTAGTCGCTGTTGAACTTACTTCAAAATTTGTTTCTTTCACACCGTTACGTAAAGCCACTGGACGGTCTGTATCCAACGCCTTTGTTAAAAATTTCTTACGTGAAGTTGGACACGTTAGTAAAGTCATTTCAGATAACGGACCGCAATTCAGATCTGCTGTTTGGTCACGCATGCTTCGCAACCATAAAATCAAACCTGTTTTTATTTCATTGTACTCACCAAATTGTAACCCGTCTGAACGGATTATGAAAGAAATCAATAAGCTTTGCAGACTTTATTGTCACAGAAAGCATCAGCATTGGGACAGATATTTACACTTATTTCAAAATGTGCTGAATGAAATGCCTCATGATTCCACTGCTTTACCACCTACTCTTGTACTAAAGAATGAAGAACCACCGAACAGAATCATAGAGCTTGTACCTTTCCCAAATACACGTAAACTTCGACACAAAGACATAATTGATTTGGCTCTTAAAAATATAAAATCTGCAGCAGACAAAAGGAGAAAACTACACGGTAAAGCAAATACAAAGAAATTGTATATTGGTCAGAAAGTTCTCATTAAAGCTCATTCATTGTCACATAAGAAGAAACACTTGAGTCACAAATTCTTTCTAGTTTACAATGGACCTTACAGAATCCGACGTATACCACATGATAATTGCGTTGAAGTTGAAACTCTGCGTACTAGGAAGAGTAAAGGTTTACACCACATTTCACATGTAAAACCGTTTATTGAAAGATAATCTGCTTTTTAACTTTGTCTTTGCCATAAAACTTTTCACTTCACATTACTAGTATGCTTTGTCAGACTTAAGAAACTGTTAACATGCAACAATGTTTGAAGTTAAATATCCAGTCTAGAACCTAGGGAACATTTTTAAACAGGAATTACGATTGCATTGTTATAGTGAACAGACGTCACAGTGTTATTGTATTTGTACATTCTTGCTTGTTAGTTGCACGATTACGTAACGACTATCAGGCTTACATACTAAGAACCTATACCAGTACTGCTAATGAGATTTTAATGCAACATTTTGGTTTACTTGAAAATACATTCTGGGTTTAATGTACTTTCTGTGAGATACCAGACGACACAGTGGTTAGTTTAAGTGACAACTACACGGTTTTATCACGACGCTACTAATGAGTGACAATTTACAATGTTGCTTTTGCGGTGTATCTGTTTTATATCTTTCATTTGCTAACTATCCCTATCAGTAGTTAGTGCCTTTAGTAGTTTGAATCTTTTATTTAGCTGGCAGTAGTGGCGCTCGCTGTATTGCAGTAGCTTGAGCAGCGGAGATTTTTGTGAGGTAAGTGATTTGCGAAAGGTATAGTTTAACGTTAGTCAGGGCCATTCTTTAGTAGGGAATTTTGAAAGTCAGATTGCGTTGCGCTAAAAACATTGTGTGTCAGGTTAAGCACAGTCCCGTGCATAATTGTTCAAAGGGGACGTTTCATATTTAATGCAACATTTTGGTTTATTTGAAAATACATTCTGAATTTAAAGTGCTTTCTGAGAGATACCAGATGACACAGAGGTTAGTTTATGTGACAGCTACACGATTTTTATCACGACGCTACTAATGAGTGACAATTTACAATGTTGCTTTTGCGGTGTATCTGTTTTATATCTGCACAGTTTTCTGAATTCTTCTGGAAATCAAAACATGTTTTGTTAGTAACTTTTGTGGTATAGCTACAAGGAGACAGCCTTTTCCATAGCACAACAATACGTTACAGCACAGTACTTTCATTATCACAACAATAAGCGTAATAACTAAGATATCTCTACGCAAAGCATTTCACTTTTGTTTATCATGAGGTAAGTACATTGGCTTCTGCAGAACTTAGCTTTTGGAGGAAAATAACTACGACACTTTCACAGAGATTATCTTACAACAATATGCACATTTAGCGCTACAGGACACGCATTTCAGTGATTAATTTTGTACTTAAAACATTTATTTTTAAAGGTTTTTGAATTACAAAGAAAGTTTTCAGTGATACATTTCGTTTCATTGCTGTAATCTGTAACACCTGAAGGTATAATTACATTAATCCTCAGGGGGGTACACGCTTACTTTGTGTACCATGTGTTTGGCAAGCACAAGGAACCCTAGCTAATATGGTATTTGCTTATACAACTTTACACATCGGTACCATATTTCTCTAACACACAAATTACACAGCTATCTGATCATTTAACTGAGAGAGACAAACATTTATTTTACTACATCAGTGACAGATGTTTACGCAATTACACCGTTGGATAACTTCAAACTTATGAAACTGTATTTTGTCTGTACTTTGTAAACTGTTCATATTTTTTCGGAATCATTGTGATACTATGAGAGCTTTGAATGATGTATTTGGTATGAGATCATGATTTTTAAAGTACGTTTGAGGCAGCTGACACTTTTGACATGAGCAGAGAATTATTTTAGGCCTAGAAATTATTGGAGGAAGTTACGACGATTTTGAGATTTGACTGAAGTGTTATGATGTTATTATTACGACGACGATGTGTATTATGTTGTTGAGGAATGTTTATTATGCTACGTATTTCTCACGATGAAATATTGAAGAAGTGTCGACGAATATGTATATGTATAATGAGGTAAGGAATAATGAGTAGTGTTTAGGGACTCTGATTTATGAAAAGGATGTTGGAAACCAAGAAACGTACTTTAAGAGTTATGAAATGTGTGACTGTATCACAATGCTGACGAATATTCTTTTTTTGGACACTTATATTTATAGGATTTTGTTTCTACAGATTTGCAACGCTAATTCTTGACCTGTGAAATATTGTTAAATAGACTGCCACGGTAGCAGAAACTGCTGTCGTAAATATTTCCGTACGACAGTTAAGTGACCACCTGCAAGTAATGCGTCGCGGGCACCCAGCTGTGTCAGACGCCTGGAGAAAAAGCCATTATTGCGAGCCCTTTTCAGCGGCACAGGTAGAAAAAAAAAAAGGGGACGTGGGACGTGTCAAACACCTGGAGAACAAGCCATTAGGGTGTGCCTTTCATCGCTAATGCGACACCCTCGTTACTTGAAAACATATGATTACTCGCACTTTGTGCTAATTACTGAAATGCTTATGAATTGATGGGAAATATTCGTACATCTGCACACCTGATTACGACAAGCGTCTTTCTACGAGAGTTGAGAGCTACTAACTTATGAAATGTCACATGACTACTGAATGATATTTTTATGCTTTGCTTTTCATAGTTGCTTATTTCATTTGATACCTGTTTTTCAGCTGTGTTGCAGCACTGCTTTTATAAAATGAAATGCATTTGCTAATGTGAACACTTTCTGTCAACAGATCTATTAAATAATTATTTTATGATCCACATTCTTTAAAAAAAAGGAGCACTTGGAAAGGAAAGAACAATAAGAAGGAAGTAGTAACAGTAACACATAATTTTCTTTTCAAGTACATGGTAATATTTCCTTTTACAATCAGTTGTTGTGGTGCACCACTTTAATTACATAGACATTAAGATGATACATTTCCCTTATCTGCATTGTTGTTTTTACTGTAATATTTTTTCTGCTTGCGCTATGTCATGTTTAGGTATAAGTTGCTGCTGTTTGCCAGGCATAGTGTTATTGAATTTGACTTTTGCTCATTTATGCTGCTAGCTTTGCCAATTTGCATTTTTTGCATTGCTGTTTGTGTTGATTTATTATGTGATGCTGCATTGCCTCGTCCCTTAGTTTAGCATCTGAGCTCAGTAGATTTAAGTTAGCTTAAGAGGGGGTAGACTATATGAGAAACTGACTATGGAGAATAGGTAAAGAATGCATTGCGAAGTTATATAAAAAGGATTTGGGCCCAAATGAGTATTGTACAATCAGAAATAATTATTTTGAAAGAAATATGAACGGAATACAGAAAGCATGCTTGGATAAGATTTTTTTGGTGGAAGCAAAGGTTGAAATAAGACGAAAGATCTATAGTATGAAGTTTTGGGTTGGACTGCAGTACCACATGTTACACTGAAAACGAACCCTGTCCTTTCCTATTGGTGTTATCCCACTATGTGTTTGTGTACCCTTGTGTATCTGTTTTCTTCCTGTCTCTGTGTAGTTTCATAGAATTTTTTCTTCTTTTAATATTAAGCTACATTCACTATGATGAGGAATACTGTTATCCTCAAATATAAGTTGCATTAATAATATGTTATTTTCTTTGTAAAGTTGTTTACAATTCTGTTCTGTTTCAATGTTCATGTGTGAAATTAATGTTTCGAAAACTATTCTCATTATTTTATGTATGTACTTATGTCACTATTTTTGTAACACTGATGTATATGTCTATTTCTATTCTTTTGTAAAGCCTGTACTACAAATTTTATCTGTATTATTATGTTTTTAATGATGTATTTTGTACCTTTGTAATTGTATTCTTATGTTATAAAATTGTAATTGTCACCAGTTCATGATATTATTAACTTGTTAGTTACATTTCACTGCACACGTTTCTGTTGGTCATAGTATATGGACAATATGTGAGAAGTAGGGACTGATAGTGTTTGCATGTGTGTTAATGATTCAGCAAGGGACTGGATAACAGCATTGCTCGTTCTAAGGACAATTCCAGAAACTTTGTGAGTGCACAAGTGGTGGTTTATGGATTTGCTATATTCTCTGCAAGACTCTTCAATGGTGATTGTGCACCTGCACAGTCACAACAGATGGCTGCTGGCCATCTCTACAAGGACTACAGTGGGTCTGCACCTCTGGTGGCCCACCAATACCGTAATCTCTACCAGGACTACAGTGGGTCTGCTCTGTGATGACCTACCTACCAATATTCGTCAGAACTTCGAATGACTCTGCTGTGGGTTTGCTCTGTTGTGGCCCATTACCTGTATGCATATCAAGAGTCAGCACTGTCTTTCCATTGGAAGGACAACACTACTTCTTCAAGACTGCATGGAACTCCACTACTTCTGTGTGCATTGTCTTTTACTGCTCAGACTTTGAGAAAAGAAACGGCAGTTTTACTGTGGTGAACAATGTGGACTGTCTTTATGGACGGTGAGAAAATTTAAGCTTTTGACCAACATTGTATTAATAAGTGTGTGCATTTCATTTCTTTGTTATTGTAATTATGAAAAATTTTTTTCAAATCTGTATTGGCCACTGCCCAATCCAATTTGTAAAAATTTTTGTGGGGAGCATGGGGGCTATGTAAGTAGGCTGTTTATGTTTTCTTATTGGCAACGTTACGTAGCGCTCAATATGAAAATCACTGGCTGTGCTGTGTGCAGTCTGTGGCTAGTTTGCATTGTTGTCTGCCATTGTATTACACAGCTATCTGATTATTTGACAGAGAAACAAACATTCTTTTTACTACATCAGTGACACATGTTTACGCAATACACAGTTGGGGAACTTCACACTTTCAGTCTTGTGAAATATTTTGAAGACATGTTGCACAAGAATCAGTACCTGTCAAACCCATACAGCCCCTCAGAACTCATCCGCATTTGCTTAATCAAATTACCTGAACATTTACGACATATTATTTTGGCAGGACGTTGCAAAGACGACATTGAAGCTTTTCAGGGACTGTTACAAGAACTGGAAAGTGACACTGACAATCGCGGAACACAGGAGCACAACAATTACAGATCACATCAGTCGCAATTCCGCGATGAAAGAAATAATAACTGGACACGACAAGGCTATTCCCACAACACATATCGTGACCAAAACAGACACCACCCGTATGACAACCGTTGGCAGAGTAGTAATAATTACAGGGAAAGATCACCTCTCCGTGGTAATGACTATCACAGAGACAATCAGAGAAACAGACAATATGGGAACCAAAACAATTATTATCAAGGGAGACAGAATAACTTTAGACGCAACGGTCCAGCGCGCAGTTACGATTCAGGGAGAAATTCTCCACCACTTAACCGACAAGAAAGAAACTACAGGAGCTATCGACATGGCGACAGACGATGTGATCGTAACGACAGACCTGAATTGCATCAGAACTGGCGGGATTTAAACAGGGCAGGGCCCTCTCGAGGAGGTGAATTTGTAGAAGTTAGGTCTCCAAATCCGAATAACGACGCGCGCCAACAAAGAGACAATAGGCAATGACTCACACCGCTGGCAGCCACAAAACATACTTATGAAACTGACGACGCAGCTGCCGTAGCTAGTAATTACGTAAAAATGGAAGACATTAGGGACATCTTACTCCAGGAACACGACATAAAACATAACAACATTGCATATCCTGTGATTCACATTACTGTAAATGATGTAAAATTTACGGCAGTACTTGACTCTGGCAGTCCCATTTCAGTAATCAGTGAAACAGCCTTTAGCAAATGCAACAAATCGAACGATTGCCCCACACTTCCGTTACGTAAGATTAAATTACAAGGTGCAATCTTTGGAAAAGGTGTAGATGTACGCCAACAAACCAATTTAGAATTCTTTTGTCAAAGCCACAGCTTCTCTATGAACTTTCTCATTGTTCCATTATTGTCGACGGAAATTATACTGGGAGTAGACTTTTTAAATGAATACAAAGCAATCTTAAGCTTTCACGATGCTGAAATAAGTTTAGAAAAAGAAGGTAAGTCAGTAGCTTTGAAATTTGAAGATTGGCTCTCAAACCATGACGAGGAAATTAATCGGCTTTACCTTCTGTTAGACAACAGTTCGGACTTTTCTACGGAACTAGACACTAACAATCACTCTGCAAGTACTGACAGGGATGATATCGACGGCGCATTTGACACTAATAAGTTAATTCAGAATAAAATTCAAACAATTGAGAATTGTAATGACACTGATAGGCAAGACCTTTTTGAGATTTTACAAGCACATTCCACAGTTTTTACTCACAAAACAGGAACAATCAAGGGATTTCAATACCAATTTCGTGTTCGTGAGCATACTAAATTTTGTGTTAGACCATATGTAATTCCGGCGCATTATAGGGACCGTGTTAGAACAGAAATACAATCTATGCTTGACGAGGGCATTATTGAGCCTGCAGTAAGCTCATACAACAATCCGTTACATGTTGTTGAGAAGAAAAATGGATCGATCAGGCTTGTCTTAGATTCGAGACAAATCAATACTATCATTATTCCTGAAACAGACAGGCCGCAGACGATGGAAGAACTTCTTCAAAATTTTAATGGTGTAAAAGTGTTGTCTTCCATTGATCTCAGATCCAGCTTTTATCAGATCGAACTTCATCCAGAATGTAGAAAATACACAGCTTTCCTTTGTTTCGGCGTTTGTTATCAGTTTCGGAAACTTCCCTTTGGTTTGAACATTTCTTCAGCAGCATTCATTCGCGGGCTAAATTCGATATTACCTGAGTTCTTAAAACGTCACATCACCTTATATGTGGACGATATTCTAATAGCAGAAGCTTCATGGGAACTACATAATCGCATCCTCAACAGTTTGTTACGTATTTTTGCAGAATCTGGAATTACAGTTAACTTGGAAAAGTCTGAATTCGGTAGGACAAAGGTGAAGTTTTTGGGACATATTATTTCTTCTGAAGGCATTCAGCCGGATCCTGAAAAGTTAGAAGCAATCAGAGCCATTCCAGTTCCATCCACAAAAAGACAAGTCCGCAGTTTTCTAGGTCTCGTAAATTTTTACCGTCGTTTTCTGAATATGCAAATTCTTGTTACACCAAAACTTTGTTCTCTCACTGGAAAAAATACTATTTGGAACTGGGACGAACAAGCACAGTTGGAATTCAATTCTTTGAAAGAAGCGTTACTTCACGCGCCAATCTTAGCTCATCCAGATCTGTCACAAGATTTCTGCCTTAGCACGGATTCTTCTAAAGTCGGTCTTGGTGCCCATTTATTTCAAGAAGCCACAGAAAATGACACTACTGTTCAGAAAACCATTGCTTTTGCTAGCCGAGTGCTAACAAAATCTGAAAAAAATTATTCCGTTACTGAATTAGAAGCTTTAGCTATCGTTTGGGCATTTAACAAATTCCGTTTCTTTCTTTCTGGTAAGCACGTAAAAGTATACAGTGATCATCGTGCATTACAATTTCTTATGTCTTCAAAATTAAATCATGACAGGTTAAAACGTTGGGCATTGTTTCTGCAAGAATTCCGCTTCACAATAGTCTACATTCCCGGCAAGGAGAACATTGTTGCGGACGCACTGTCACGCGCACCGGCTGGGCTTGAGAAAAGTACCACAGAAGGCAACCTCGAGAAAAATTTCAGTATTCTTTACATTCAGAAAGTCGCCTTTGAAAACTTCATCACCACATCTTTAAAGGACATTGCTCATGAACAAGATAAAGATCCGATTTGGAAAGACATCAAGAGCAAATGGCATGAAAAGACACACACACAGATTCGGCATTATTACCTGGTTAGAAACAACATACTCTTCAAACGCTGCACTGTTGATGACAAGCTATGGGTACTTTGCATTCCAGACGATTTTGTTAATAAGCTCATTTGGTACATTCATTTCAGCTACGCACATTTTGGTCCACGAAAATGTTATCATATTCTTCGAACGACTTGTTATTTTAACAATATGGAAAAAAGAATTCGAAGAGTCTTATCTATTTGTAAACTTTGTCAAAAGGCGAAACCATCTACTGTCTCACATCGTGCTCCGTTGTTTCCTATTATTCCTTCTAAATTAAAAGAATTTGCTGCTGTTGATCTCTTGGGACCGCTTGTCAGAACATCCAATGGATTTTCGTACGTTCTAGTCGCTGTTGAACTTACTTCAAAATTTGTTTCTTTCACACCGTTACGTAAAGCCACCGGACGGTCTGTATCCAACGCATTTGTTAAAAATTTCTTACGTGAAGTTGGCCACGTTGCTAAAGTCATTTCAGATAACGGACCGCAATTTAGATCTGCTGTTTGGTCACGCATGCTTCGCAACCATAAAATCAAACCTGTTTTTATTTCATTGTACTCACCACATTGTAACCCCTCCGAACGGATTATGAAAGAAATCAATAAGCTTTGCAGGCTTTATTGTCACACAAAGCATCAGCATTGGGACAGATATTTACACTTATTTCAAAACGTGCTGAATGAAATGCCTCATGATTCCACTGCTTTACCACCTACTCTTGTACTGAAGAATGAAGAACCACCGAACAGAATCAGAGAGCTTGTACCTTTCCCAAATACACGTAAACTTCGACACAAAGACATAATTGATTTGGCTCTTAAAAATATAAAATCTGCAGCAGACAAAAGGAGAAAACTACACGGTAAAGCAAATGCAAAGAAATTGTATATTGGTCAGAAGGTTCTCATTAAAGCTCATTCATTGTCACATAAGAAGAAACACTTGAGTCACATGATAATTGCGTTGAAGTTGAAACTCTGCGTATTAGGAAGAGTAAAGGTTTACACCACATTTCACATGTAAAACCATTTATTGAAAGATAATCTGCTCTTTAACTTAGTCTTTGTCATAAAATTTTTCGCTTCACATTTCTAGTATGCTTTGTCAGATTTGGAATCTGTTAACATGTAACAATGTTTGAAGTTAAATATCCAGTCAAGAACCAAGAGAACTTATTTAAACAGAAATTACGAATGCATTGTTATAATGAACAGACGACACAGTGTTGTTAGTTGTACATTCTTGCTTGTTAGTTGCACGATTACGCAACGACTATCAGGCTTACATACTTAGGACACATACTGGTAATGCTAATGAGATTTTAATGCAACATTTTGGTTTACTTGAAAATACATTCTGGGTTTAATGTACTTTCTGTGAGATACCAGACGACACAGTGGTTAGTTTAAGTGACAACTACACGGTTTTATCACGACGCTACTAATGAGTGACAATTTACAATGTTGCTTTTGTAGTATTTCTGTTTTATTTCTGCACAGTTTTTCTGTTTTATTCTGCAAAGTAAAACATGTTTTAGTAGTAACTTTTGTGGTATAGCAACAATGAGACAGCCTTTTTCGTGGCATAACAATACGTTACTGTACAGTACTTTCCTCATCACGGCAATAAGCGTAATAACTAAGATATCTATACGCAAAGCATTTCACTTTTGTGTATCATGAGGTAAGTACGTTGACTTCGGCAGAACTTTGCTTACAGAGGACGATAACTACGACAGTTCCACAGAATTATCTTACAGCAAGACGCGCATTTAGCGCTACAGGACACGCATTTGAGTGATTAATCTTATACTTAAAACACTTATTTTCAAAGATTTTTTAATTACAAAGAAAGTTTTCAGTGATACATTTCATTTCATTGCTGTAATCTGTAACACCTGAGGGTATAATTACATTAATCCTCAGGGGGGTATACGCCTACTTTGTTTACCATGTGTTTGGCAACCACAAGGAACCCTAGCTAATATGGTATTTGCTTATACAACTTTACACATCGGTACCATATTTCTCTAACACACAAATTACACAGCTATCTGATCATGTAACTGAGAGATAAACTTTTTTTATTACATCAGTGACAGATGTTTACGCAATTACACCGTTGGATAACTTCACACTTACAAAATTGTATGTTGTTTGTACTTTGTGAAATGCTCATATTTTTTCGGAACCATTGTGATACTATGAGAGCTTTGAATGATGTATTTGGTATGGATTCATGATTTTTAAAGTACGTTTGAGGCAGATGACACTTTTGACATGAGCAGAGAATTTTTTTAATTATTGGAGGAAGCTACGACGATTTTGAGATTTGACTGAGATGTTATGATATTATTACGACGACGATGTGTACTATGCTGTTGAGATATGTTTATGATCAATAAGATGATGCTACCGTATATGAGGAATAAGAAGTATGTTGGAAACCAAGAATCGTACTTTAAGAGTTATGAAATGTGCGTAAATGCGTGACTGTATCACAATGCTGACGAATATTTTATTTGGACACTTATATTTATAGGATTTTCTTTCTACAGATTTGCAACGCTAATTCTTGACCTGTGAAATATTTTTATATGAGACTGTCACTGTAGCGGAAACTGCTGTCGTAAATATTTCCGTAAGAAAATTAAGTGACCACCTGCACGTAATGCGTCATGGGCACCCAGCTGTGTCAGACGCCTGGAGAAAAAGCCATTAGCGCGTGCCTTTCAGAGCACAAAAAAAAAAAAAAAGGGAGGCCATTATCCTGGCCATTGTCATTCCTTTAGAGAAAGCATCGTAAATCCGACACGCTGATTACTTGGAAACATATCGTACTTTCTGATATTTACTGAAATGCCTAATGAAATGACAAGAAATAGTTTGTCTACACACCTGACTATGACTACTGTCTTTCTAGATGAGAGATTTTTTTACTACTTATGAAATGCCACATGACTATTGAACGATGTTCTTATGCTTTGCTTTGTACATAGTTGCTTATTTCATTTGATACCTAGTTTCTAGCTGCACTGCAGCATTGGTTAAAATAAAATTTTATAGATGTACTAATATAAATATTTTCTGTCTACAGATCGAGTAAATAATAATTTTTTTTAAAAAATGAGGGAGCACAAAATGACATTTACCTTCACAGGAACTGCATTCATAATTTTCTTTTCAAGCAATTGGTAACTTTTTGGTAGAATAACTTCTTGTGGTGCACCACTTTAATTACTTAGACATTAAGATGTGATTATACATTTTCCTTATCTGCATTGTTATCTTTAGTGTACTATTTTCTTTGCTTGACCTATGTCATGTTTAGATATAAGCTGCTGTTTGCCAGGCATAGTGCTACTGAACTTTACTTTGTGTTACTCTGCTAAGCCAGATTTATTTTTTGTTTGCTTCGCATTGCCTCATATTAGTTGTAATGTTGAATTGCTTGGTAATTTATATTTACTGTAGCTTGCTTTGCAATTTTCCATTTTTTTTTTTTTGCATTGCTGCTTGTGTTAATTTGTTATGTGCTGCTGCATTGCCTCGTCCCTTAGTTTAGTATCTGAGCTCAGTAGATTTAAGTTAGCTTAAGAGGAGACTATATAAGAAACTAACTATTATAAATTTATAAGAAATGCATTGAGAAGCTATCAGAAAATGGTCTGGCAAAATAAAAAGGATACTGTACAGTGGAGAAAAACTATTATTGACAGAGGATGTGAACAGAATACAGAAAGCAGAGAGAAAAACTATTTTTGACAGAGGATGTGAACGAAAAACAGAAGGCAGGCTTAGATAGGACTTTTGGGAATAATGATGAATGAAGGGAGATCTCCAAGAAGCAAAGAAAGTTTTGTTTGCAAAATACTGCAATGAAACAAACCCTGTCCTTTCCTTTTGTGTTATCCCACTATATGTTTGGGTACCCTTGTGTATATATGTTCTTCCTGTCTTTATATGTTTACCTCATCAGACTTTTGTTGTAGAATTTTTCTCATACTCAGCTACATGAACTATGATGAGGAATACTGTTATCCTCAAATATAAGTTGCGTTAATAATATGTCTTTTAATTTGTAAAGATGTTAGACATTATTAATTCTGTTTTGTTTTAATGCTCATGTGTAAAGTTGATGTTTCAGAAGTTATTCTGATCTTTTATGTATTTACTTATGTCATAATTCCTGTAACACTGATGTATATGTTTATTTCTATTGTTTTGTAAAGCCCCTATTACTACAACCGTTATCTGTATTATTATGTTTTTAATGATGTGTTTTGTACCTTTGTTATTGTATTCTTATGTTATAAAATTGTAATTGTCACCAGTTCATGATATTATTAACTTGTTAGTTACATTTCACTGCACACGTTTCTGTTGGTCATAGTATATGGACAATATGTGAGAAGTAGGGACTGACAGTGTTTGCACGTGTGTTAATGATTCAGCAAGGGACTGGATAACAACATTGCTGGTTCTAAGGACAATTTCAAAAACTTTGTGAGTGCACAAGTGGTGGTTTATAGACTTGCGGTGATTGTGCACCTGCACAGTCACAACAGATGGCTGCTGGCTATCTCTCCAAGGACTACAGTGGGTCTGCATCTTTGATGACCCACCGGTACCATTATCTCTACAAGGACTACAGTGGGTCTGCATCTATGATGACCCACCATGCCATTATTTCTACAAGGACTGCAGTGGGTCTGCACCTCTGGTGGCCCACCAATACCATTATCTCTACCAGGACTACAGTGGGTCTGCTCTGTGATGACCTACCTACCAATATTCTTCCAAACTTCGAATGACTCTGCTGTGGGTTTGCTCTGTTGTGGCCCATTACCTGTCAGCATGTCGAGAGTCAGCACTGTCTTTCCATTGGAAGGACAACACTACTTCTTCAAGATTGCATGGAAATCCACTACTTCCGTGTGCATTTTCTTTTACTGCTCAGACTTTGAGACAAACACTGCTATTTTCGTGTTATGTACGATTAGGACTGTCTTTATGGACTGTGAGACAATTTTAGCTTTTGACCAACATTGTATCAATAAGTGTGTGCATTTTATATCTTTGTTATTGTAATTATGAAAAATTTTTTTCAAATCTGTATTGGCCACTGCCCAACCCAATTTGTAAAAATTTTTTGTGGGGAGCATGGGGGCTATGTAAGTAGGCTGTTTATGTTTTCTCTATGTAAGTAGGCTGTTTAGGTTTTTTATTAGTAACGCCACCTCTAGGCTGTGCTGTGGGCAGTCTGTGGCTGCTTTGCATTGTTGTAATACTCGCCATTGTAGTGTTAGGCAGCTGGCTGTGAACGCGCGTAGCGTTGCGCAGTTGGAGGTGAGCCGCCAGCAGTGGTGGATGTGGGGAGAGAGATGGCGGAACTTTGCAATTTGTCATGAACTGATATATATATTATGACTTGTGATGATATTAAGGTAAATACATTGTTTGTTCTCTATTAATATCTTTCATTTGCTAACTATCCCTATCAGTAGTTAGTGCCTTTAGTAGTTTGAATCTTTTATTTAGCTGGCAGTAGTGGCGCTTGCTGTATTGCAGTAGCTTGAGCAGCGAAGATTTTTGTGAGGTAAGTGATTTGTGAAAGGTATAGTTTAATGTTAGTCAGGGCCATTCTTTTGTAGGGAATTTTGAAAGTCAGATTGCGTTGCGCTAACAAAGTATTGTGTGTCAGGTTAAGCACAGTCTCGTGTATAATTGTTCAAAGGGGACGTTTCACCTTCAACACAGCCCCCGCCACCCTTGTAGCAGCTTCCTATGTTTAGTGGACTCCTGACCTACTAAGCGGAACCCGGAAACACACCACCCAATGGCGTAAATCAAGGAATCTGCAGCGCACACGGTCACAGAACTGCCTGAGCCTCGGACTCAGACCCTCCACTCAGCTCTGCACCAAAGGACCGCAGTCGGTTCTATCAACGATGCAGCAGATGGTGAGCTCCGCCTTAATCTCGCAAGCAAGACTGGCAGTCGTCACCATTTCCGCTAGCCGCCCGAAACCACAGAGAATCTCCTCCGATCTAAAGCGAGACACGTCATTGGTATCGACATGAGCCACCACCTGCAGTTGGCTGCACCCTGTACTCTTCATGGCATCCGGGAGCACCCTTTCCACATCCAGAATGACTCCCGCCGGTATGCACACGGAGTGCACACTGGCTTCCTTCCCCTCTTTTGAAACCATGCTCCTAAGGGGCCCCGTTATGAGCCTAACGTTGGAGCTCCCAACTACCATCAAACCCACCCTGTGTGAGTGCCCAGATCCTGCGGGCCGAGAAGCTTTCTCTGGAACAGTGTGGATGACTTCATCTGATTCAGAGGCTTTATCAGCCACAGATAACGCCTGATATCTGTTCAGCAGACGAACTGGGAGGCCCTATGATCGGCCCCTCAGTAAGTCTTTCATTGCCTGCTAGGCTTTGGGATTATTTCCCACTCAGCCACAGGTAAGGGGTCAACTTCAGTGCAGGCAGTACCCTGGGTGGCCATACCAGTGGACTGATAGGGGGACACATGGGGCGTGCTCGACATCCCTCGGATCCCACATCTGATTCCACATAGTGATGCTCCTTGGCAGCAGCCTCAAGCACTGTGACAGAAGCCAACACTGCCTGGAGTTGTGAGTGGGGGGTCACCAACTCAGCTCGTATCTGTACACAGCAATCACATTTCCTATCCTATCCATTACTAAAGTCGCTCCTGTTTGAAGCTTGTAAAAATGCACTCATGCTCATAAATTAATGCTGATACATGGTGAAACAACACTCTGGTGGGCGGTTTGCGGGTTTAAATCACATCAGGGTATGACCATGTGGTGCATTTGACTTGCGGTCGTAACATAGTGGCGCTGGCAGCAGTCCACATATGCAGAGGTGTGTTGGTGCATGTCAGAGTACGGTGCAGTGAGTAAGTGTGCAGACGTTTTCAGACGTGCTAATGATGACTGTGTGTTGAAAATGGCTCAAAGAACACATATTGATGACGTTATGAGGGGTAGAATACTAGGGCAACTGGAGACTGGTCAAACACAGCAGGTCGTAACAAGGGCTCTCCATTTGCCACAAAGTGTGATATCAAGATTATGGCAACGATTCCAGCAGACAGGAAACGTGTCCAAACCCTAAAGTATGGGACGTCCACAGTGTATAACGCCACAAGAAGACCGATATCTCACCATCAGTGCCCGCAGACAGCCACAGAGTACTGCAGGTAGCCTTGCTCAGACCTTACCGCAACCACTGGAACAGTTGTCTCCAGACACACACTCTACAGAACATGGTTTATTCGCCCAGAGACCTGCAAGGTGCATTCCACTGATCCGTGGTCACAGGAGAGTGCTCAAAGCCTGGTGTCAAGAACACAGTGCATGGTCATTGGAACAGTGGTCCCAGGTTATGTTCACGGACGAATCCAGGTATAGTCTGAACAGTGATTCTCGCCGAGTTTTCATCTGGCGTGAATCGGGAGCCAGATTCCAACCCCTTAATGTCCTTGAAAGGGAACTGTATGGAGGTGGTGGTTTGATGGTGTGGGGTGGGATTATGATTGGTACACGTACACCACTGCATGTCTTTGACAGAGGAACTGTAAGAGGTGAGGTGTATCGAGACGTAATTTTGCACCAGTATGTCTTCCTTATTAGGGGTGCAGTGGGTCCCACCTTCCTCCTGATGGATGATAACGCACGGCCCCACCGAGCTGCCATCGTGGAGGAGTACCTTGAAACAGAGGATATCAGGCGAATGGAGTGGCCTGCCTGTTCTCCAGACCTAAAACCCATCGAGCACGTCTGGAATGCTCTCGGTCGACGTATCGCTGCACGTCTTCAAAACCCCTACGACACTTCAGGAGCTCCGACAGGCACTGGTGCAAGAATGGGAGGCTATACCTCAGCGGCTGCTCGACCATCTGATCCAGAGTATGCCAACCCGTTGTGCGGCCTGTGTCGTGTGCATGGTGATCATACCCCACAGCGATGTCGAGGTACACGCGCAGAAATCAGTGGCGTCTTGTAGCACATGTGTTTCGGGACGGTTTTCTCAACTTGTCACCAATACCGTGGACTTATAGATCTGTGTCGTGTGTGTTCCCTATATGCCTATGCTACTGGCGCCAGTTTTGTGTAGTGCCACATTGTGTTACTCCTGTTTGAAGCTCGTAAAGATATGTAACAAAAAGAGGGTGTATTCGCCTTATCGGCAGGAGGAATTCGAGGTGCTCTTGCACTGACGGTCTAACCGACATTCTTCTGTAGCGCCCCTTTTCAAAAGTTTCTATTGTCTTCTTGTCTAATCTGTTCATTGTTCATGTTTCACTTCTAGACATGGCTACACTCCAGACAAATACCTTCTTTTCTGAAGGTATTTGTCTGAAACGCAGCCATAAGTCTACATTCGATGTTAAAAAAATTCTCTTCTTTAAAAAGTCTTTTCTTGCCATTGCCAGCCTACAATTTTTATCCTGTATACTTCGGCCATCGTTAGTTATTTTGCTGCCCAAATAGCAAAACTCTTCTGCTATTTTAAATGTGTCGTGTCTTAAGCTAATTCCCCCAGCATCACCTGATTTAGTTCGACTACATTCCATTATTCTTGTTTTGCTTTTGATGACGTTCATCTTATATCCTGCTTTCAACGCGCTATCCATTCCGTTCAACTGCTCTTCCAACTCCTTTTCTGTCTGTGATGGAATTACAATGTCATCGGCAAACCTCAAATTTTTTATTTCTTCTCCCTGAACTTTAATTCCTACTCCAAATTTTTCTTTTGTTTCCTTTACTGCTTGCTCATTGTATATATTGAATAACATCGGGGGCAGGCTACAGCCCTGTCTCACTCCCATGTCAACCACTGGTTTACTATCATGGCCCTCTAGTTTCTGCTTAGTATCATAGAAGCAACACTCTTCATTTAGGTAGCTGCTTAAGTCACCAAAAAGGACCGCTAACCTGTCAATATGGTATTAACACTCTGTTCATTATTCTCTTGCTCGATGGCTTCATTAGAATAGTGAGCACCAGCTTCAATCTTCCCGTCTTCCGCACTCTCCTGTCCCAGCTTGTGTTATCCAGAACTATGTCCTACGTATCCCCTATATGTTTAATATCGAACTGAAATGCAGAGATCTTTATCCTGTCCTATGAGGTCTACTTAAAACCCAACTAAGAGCTTGATTGTCAGTCTCCAAACTAAATCGTTTACGCCATAAGTAAAACGTGAAATTTTCCAAGACAAGTAGGACAGCTAATGCTTCTAACTAGTACACTCATACAGCTTTGATTCATAGCTTCCCGCCGTATGTTCGTGTACTCCCTCGGGCATGGATGTGTGTGTTGTTCTTAGCATAAGTTAGTTTAAGTGGTGTGTAAGTCTAGGAACCGATGACCCCAGCAGTTTGGTCCCTTAGGTATTCACACACATTTGAACATTTGATTCATAGCCTTGTAGTAGAAGCGGTTAACGTATGCCGCAAGGAGGCTTTATCAACCTGACATTTGCTGTAAACATGCCTTGCATTGTGTTAAGGGTGAATTCGGGTAAACACAGGTGGATGTGTCCAGTGTTTTTTATTGGGGGATGTGCCATTTTTAGTGACTGCGGGACTTTCTATACACTTGCCAGTGATCCTCGAGCGGTTTTACTCAATGTCCGATGATGCTCCGGTGAGAAAGAAACGCGTCACAAATTAAATAAATAAAAAAATCATTTTGCAACCGAGACTGTCTACTCTTTCTCGAACATTTCAAGAGGTTGCTGTGCCATTAGCCGAAAGATGGAGTGATGTAATTTTATTGGCCTTGTTATTGTCAGTAACTCCTCGTATTACTACTCTATCTCTGTATATGATTGAAAAACTCTGAGCGTGTACCATACAATTTTATAAACGTGGTGCACAACCCTGACTTCCTTCCCGTCTTAAGTGCCGTTTTCCTGAGGGATGAAAGATCCTGTCCCCTGCCGAATGGCGGAACTCCGACGAGCATGCACCCTCTCGCTCATGTATACAGCATGTTTCACATTTCCTATAACAGGCTTCTCAGGATTGTAAAGGGGGCTTATTAGTAAAATTTTAATATGGAACCCAGGTACAGAAATGTACTGTTTGGATGTAAAATAAGTTTGAGGATCGTGTTTCAAATCTCTCCTTGCACGGTATGCACAAAGCGGAGACAATGATCTCTGACCTGTATGCTGTGCAGGAGTCCAGGGTACGGCTAGTATTTCGAGTTCTCGTCATAGGGTTCTGTTCCACGTGGCGGAGGACGTCCTCCTCAAATTCGGAAGTTCGTTTTGTGCGTTGATCTCTATAATGATCTAGTCGCGATCGTAGCAGTTTCTTGCAGACATTGTTTTAGTCGGGCGACTATGGTACATCACGCCATAATAACAACAGGGCCTGACATCGGCGTCCTCTTCTCAGGTTGAGTGCCTACCGTGAATGGGGGAGATCTGAAATTCTACCTTAAAACTTATTTTGTATTCAAGCGGCTCATTTCCGGAAATGAGCTCTTACCAAAACTTTACATACTAAGCCCGCCCTGCAACTCCTAGAAGCCTTTGACAGGAATTTTGAAACATCCTGTATATTTTAAAGGAAACATACTATCTGAATCCAGATTCTTCATCCATCTAGAGATCCGCGACGCCCACAGGTGAATGCCACACTATATTACGTATTAAAACACATGAAGCTCACTTCAGTTACTGGTTGTTAGCGGGCATTAGTGTGATCTAAGTACCGTGTATAAAATTGATCTAAATACACAGGTGTCCGTCGCATATGAACATTACTGTAGATTTAGCTTCCAATTTTAAATCCATCAATATTACTCTCACGTCTAAAACTTGCAAGAAAATTAAATATCTCTGCAACTAAATTGTCTGTATAACCAGTAGAAACACAACATCTAATTTATCTACTGTAAATCTTGCAGCCGAGATTTAGCAAAGTAAACAGTAAACAGTAATAACGTTACATGGTAAGAGTTGCATGTTTCTCCTCATCATCTTACCCAGTCTAGATAAGACTTAACATTCTCATATGCAGCTTATCAGTCTTTCACGTCATTTCCTGCAACTTCAACTACACTGATGCTTCACGAAGCTTGTTTTCAATAGATATTATTTCGTGGGAATGTGAATTATTGCCCACGGGTTTCGAGCCCAGCAATAAAACTAACCGCTCTACCAATTTTTTATGGTTGATATCTGGTGGTGAGTTGTTGTAGAGTGTCTTTCAGTCGAAAAAGTTATCCTCTTCTTCTTCCTCATCATAATTATCACATCCATTTTCGTTGTTGTAATCGTCATCTTCTCTTCCATCTTCTGGTTTCACAAATACACTATTTTTAATGTCTTCACCTATCTTTTTTTGGAATTGTTGCCCTAATCTCTGAAAAGCAGGTCTGATGAGAAGCTGAAGTGCATGCTTCTTGAACCGCATTATCTTCCCCTCTGTCAACACCTGGTGAGATTTTTTGTATCCAAGATTAAGCACAGCTGAATTAGCGTCTGAAATTTAGAATAATATCTCATTAATGTTGTAACCTCCCCACAAAAATTTTACAGATATTATTTTAATAGAAATGGGAGCCAAGCGTAACCTCCCTAGCAATTAAATATAATGACATTAAAAATGAGAATCGCAATCTGACTCAAGGTGTAAACTCACACGAAAATAATGAGAGACAATTTAATGCTAATGAAACTTAAGTGATAATGATAACTCAATTAAACCGAAATATCGGTCTTTGGCCCTGTGCAAAAAATCAGAATTAATTTCTTACCTCAGTATAACTGCATGTCAGGTTTCTGCTCTTATTGTTGGCCACTGCTTGGAGGAAATGCATTGCAAATAGCATTTTTTTTTTTTAAATTTAACTGAAACTTTTCTTTAAAGGAAATGGAAGGAGATCGTTGGTTCAATTAAAAGGTTCTTTTGTAAAAATTGCTTTGAAATCAAAATTATTATTGGGGCGATTATTGCACAAATTAGTTACAGTTAATTTACATTATTAGCTGAGCGCATTTAAAAATAATATACCTCGTCCTGTATCTTGACCAGAATGCCATGTCGCCGCTCGCCGACTCCTCACACACAACTGCCCTCGACTGCTACTACCGACATACTGCACTGCTCACAGACTGCCCACTGACAGACTGCTCGCAACTGTACTGCACGACTACTACCGACCGACTACTGGACGCAACTGAACTGAGCTACTGCTACCGACAGAGTACTGGACGCAACTGCACTGAGCTACTGCTACCGACAGAGTATACTGCACGACGACTACCGACAGAGTGCTGCTCGCAACTCTCGCGCGGTCAAGCGCAGACTAACCACGATAAAAGGCTCTCTGGTCAAAGATTTTATCATGCCTCACCATCGCTGCTACGTTACATACGTGTTTCATAACCCTCCACTGGGGGGCAAAAATTTGGCAGCGATGGTGAGTCATTTGGACTTGCCATCGCAAGAAATTTTTACAATTTACAGAATACTCAAATGTAGTATATAAATTAAATGTGGTGCACACGCACCAAGTACAAAATATATCAGACAAAGACAAGATATGAGTACAAAACATAGTAGCAAATCAGAAAAATGTATATACAAATTATTTGACAGATAACAAAGTGCACACGCACTGAAAAAATTCTTTAGCATTTTCAGAACAAATAAACAGAATGGCAAAAAATCATGTTGACAAGTGACATGAGTGCACATGCACTGCAGTTCAGAACATATCAGCAAATGACGAAATGTTTATACAATGAGTAACAAATGACATAAGTGCATATGCACTGAAGTAATGAACATATCAGGAAATCATAAAAGGTATACAGAATGAGTACAAATCATATTGAAAAATGAGAAAAGTGCACAGGCACTGAAGTTCAGTAGAAAACATATTAACACATAACATAAGTGCACATGCACTGTAGTTCAGAACATATCATCAAAATAAAAATGTATATACAATATAAAAGACAAGAGTGCACATATACTGTACTTCAGAACAAATCAAAAAAATGTCTTTAGCTTTTTCACAACAAATAAACATAATGGCAAAAAATCATGTCGACAAGTGACATAAGTATACTCGCACTGGAGTTCAGCAAATCGAAAAAAATGTATAACCCATGAACATAAATCATGTTAGCAAAAAATGATCTTCACTATGTGATAAGAATTAGGATAGGAAAGGGAAGGATTGCATCATGGTTGTAGCACTTTAGATTGCACACAGCTGTTCTGAAAGTCCATATCTTTCCACAGAAGTACAACACCAAGTGACACAATTTGAAGTTCTTTTCCCATCACAATTTATCAGCGTAGCCAAGACACTGAACTGTCGTAGTAATGTTCCATGTTTTCATTTTGGCAGTACACTAGGTACACCAAACAGTACGACCATAATAACGTCTTCATCGCTCACGGTGGTGGACAGCATGTCGTGTCAACACCACGCTCTTACAAGGCACACCAACGTGGAATTAGTGCAAAAACCAAATATAGTGCTCCATGATCAGGAGGATGGACAGGACAAATCGACATTGCAGTAATTCAGGGTAGTTAGCTCATAAGGTGAAGGACATTAAGTTACATAATATTGAGAATTACAGTAGTAGTTTGCGGCATACATATCCTAGTTATTGAACATTTCTGTACCATGTATTTAGTATTACAGAATAATGTTCATAAAATTAAATTATTGGCATCATGGGTAATCGTATTACAATAAACAGTGGCAGTCCTTGGCCAGTTACAAAGCATATTTAGTATGACAGAATAATGTTCATCCGACGTCTTAATTGAAAAGGAGAGTCAACATAATACATTGAGTGATACAAATTATTGGCACTCATTGGCCATTTGTCAAAACATGAAAAGTCAATATTGAAAGCAAGAGCTAATTAATGGCATAACTAATAACATAATTCATTTAGTGACATTAATTATTGGCACTCAGTGGCCAGTAATAGAACATGAAAAATGATCATTGAAAACAGGAGCTAATTAATGCATAATTAATATATAATTCATTAAGTGACACTAATTATTGGCACTCAGTGGCCAGTAATAGAACATGAAAAATCATCATTGAAACAGGAGCTAATTAATGGCATAATTAATATATAATTCATTAAGTGACACTAATTATTGGCACTCAGTGGCCATCAAGTATTGAATAGTATAAAACATTGTTCCTCATTCAGTATTATTCAGTTCATTAATAAGTCATTATTAAAAATCAGTTAATTACAGTCATAGCATTAATAATCATGGGCATTATTAGTAGTCTCATTACAATAAACAGTGGCAGTTATTAGCCAGTTACAAAGCATTATTTTATATATATATATATATATATATATTTTGTCTCATTAAGAAGTCATTACTCAAGTGACATACTATTCAGAGCTAATCAGTATTATTCAGAATTATCATAAACTAGTGACATTATGTGGGACTGGTAATACATTTTTTTTTGTTAGCAATGCATAGCATTGGGATCAATAATTAATTGCTGAGGCATAACACTATTTGCTTTTGACCTATTGCTGCAAATGAGGATAGGTAACGTCATTCGTCATGAGTCAGCTGTAGCAAGGTTATGTAACAAGGCAGTATATGTGATCACATTTATAAATGATAGACACAAATGGGTAAAAAAATAAAAATGCAAGTACTAGAACAGGTATAATAAGTAACAGGTTTAGTAAGTATCATGAAAAACTTCTCCTGGAAAAAAAAATACAAAATGGATTATTGACCTGAAAGAAGAAACACATACTATGCTGAAAAGTAGTGAACTTCGAATTAACAGGTAGTGAAATGTGTATAAAAATGTGTTCCATAGCTGTCCTTTCCAAAACTTTCCGTCATCTTACTATGCAATATAACACCTGCTGTCAAAGCAAACTGCAACAAATACTTAAATAACTACATAGCATAAATACATAACTTCAACATTATCCTCATCTGTAAAGAAAAAAAACTTCATTAGCAATCACTTCATTATCCATATTATCATAACTTCATTATTATCATCACCTATAAAGAAAAACTTCATTATTCATAACAGCATATCCTTCATCATTATTCATCAGCATTCATTATCATCTGCAAAAAAAATCACTTCATTACTCATTACACAACTATTCCTTATCTCTAGCATATTTCATCACTAAAACTAAGATGTGTAGTTCTGTCTGACAGCCTGCATCAATCGCCTTGTATTCTGAAAGAAAAATTAGTTAAGACTGCTATTCTATGATGAGTATAGTATATTCTTGTTAATGCTTGTTAATCCTGATCCATTTACTCTTCCTCATAAAGTTATTGCATCTTCTTTCGTTTATTCCGTAGGTGAAATTCCCATTTCTGTTGAATTTATTTCTTACACGAATCATTTCTTTCTGAAATTGATGAGCAAAGATTAATGTCTTGCATTTAAATCATATACCCACTAAATAATGACTGGTTTATGGTGACATAATTAACCATACAGCATAACATGACAGAAAACGTAATATGTCAAAGACATTGACAGTGTTCAGAGGCAAAATGTACAGAGAATATCACAATGCAGCAGCAAAAAGAAAAATGTAAAACAGTCACGATGTTGAGATACCATAGGGCAAAAAATGTCAAAGTCAACTGGTGTGTGTTATACCTTAACTATTTCACAGTGCATACAAACAAAACAGAAAAACAATCACACACATAAAAAAAATGGAAAATGTGCACGGTCTGATGTGTAATGACAAGAAGAACGACCTGCTAACCTTACCTTGCCGGGCACTTGCCAAGAAAAAATACGATAATCATCAATAATTAGTAATGTGAATATAATTGCATAAGTGGTCATAAAAAAATTAGTAAATGGCATCATAGTGTGTCTAATCATAAAGTGTCTTCATTCAGGGTTTAATATTTGACCAATGGTGGTTGCCTTTCGATTTTCTGGTTCTCAAAGTTTCGACGTGTACAACATTGGGATGAGGAATGCTGCGAATCCGATATAGACCTGCGTATAGAAGTTCAAATTTACTGCACTTACCTTTTAATTTGCTGGATAAATAGTGTGTACGCACAAATATCTTCTGTCCAACGTGAAAGTCGCAGCGTGTACAAACCTGTTTTTGCTGTCTTCTCCGGCGCTCTGCGGCACGTTTGATGTTGTTCAGCGCAATGTCAATTATTTCGTGGTGTCTTAGTCGACGACATTTAGGGAAGTTTACTAATTCTTTAATTTTGTTTGGTGGTTCAACGTTTTTCAGTATAACAGACGGAGTTAGCATAGTGGATTCATTTGGAATGGAATTAATTACATCTTGGAATGAGAGTATGTGTGTATCCCAATCAATATGTCTTTTGTGGCAGTATATTCGACACAGCTTACCAATTTCTTTCATTAACCGTTCACAAGGGTTCGAAGAAGCATGGTACTTGGATATATAAATCGGAGAAATGTTTCTAGCTCGTAACATGCGTGTCCATATGGAACAACGAAATTGTGATCCATTGTCAGAAATTACTTTCATCACATGCGCTACATGAAATAGAAAATGTTTTACAAATGCTTTCGAAACAGTTTTAGCAGTAGCTTTGCGTAACGGAGTGAAAGTAACAAATTTTGAAGTGAGCTCAACAGCGACAAAGATGTAGCAAAAACCTCTGTTAGTTCTCGGAATTGGACCAAAAATGTCTACTGCGGCCATATGTCTTAATTTAACAGGTACAATGGGATATAAAGGAGGAATATGTGAAGTGGTGTCTGATTTAGCTTTCTGGCAAATTTTACAAGACGCTAAAACTCGTCGTATACGTTTCTCCATGTTGGTAAAATAACAGTTCTGTCTCAGTATAAGAAAACATTTTCGTGCTCCGTAATGTGCGTAACTTAAATGAGTGTACCAGATTAATTTGTTAACCAGTTCGTCAGGAATGCATAATAACCAATTGTTGCTGTCAGGATGAGAGCGGCGAAACAGAATGTCATTGCGTACAGTGTAATGGTTTCTAATCGTAACATTATTCTTATCTTGCCAAAGGTGTTTAATTTCTTTCCACACGTTGTCTTTATTTTGTTCTTGTGCTATGTCCTGTAATGACGATGAAATAAAGTTTTCAAATGCAACTTGCTGAATGTACGTTGTTGTTGTGGTCTTCAGTCCTGACACTGGTTTGATGCAGCTCTCCATGCTACTCTATCCTGTGCAAGCTTTTTCATCTCCCAGTACCTACTGCAACCTACATCCTTCTGAATCTCCTTAGTGTATTCATCTCTTGGTCTCCCTCTACGATTTTTACCCTCCACGCTGCCCTCCAATACTAATTTGGTGATCCCTTGATGCCTCACAACATGTCCTACCAACCGATCCCTTCTTCTGGTCAAGTTGTGCCACAAACTTCTCTTCTCCCCAATCCTATTCAATACTTCCTCATTAGTTATGTGATCTACCCATCTAATCTTCAGCATTCTTCTGTAGCACCACATTTCGAAAGCTTCTATTCTCTTCTTGTCCAAACTATTTATCGTCCATGTTTCACTTCCATACATGGCTACACTCCATACGAACACTTTCAGAAATGACTTCCTGACACTTAAATCAATACTGGATGTTAACAAATTTCTCTTCTTCAGAAACGCTTTCCTTGCCATTGCCAGCCTACATTTTATATCCTCTCTACTTCGACCATCATCAGTTATTTTGCTCCCCAAATAGCAAAACTCCTTTACTACTTTAAGTGCCTCATTTCCTAATCTAATTCCCTCAGCATCACCCGACTTAATTAGACTACATTCCATTATCCTTGTTTTGCTTTTGTTGATGTTCATCTTATATCCTCCTTTCAAGACACTGTCCATTCCATTCAACTGCTCTTCCAAGTCCTTTGCTGTCTCTGACAGAATTACAATGTCATCGGCGAACCTCAAAGTTTTTATTTCTTCTCCATGAATTTTAATACCTACTCCGAATTTTTCTTTTGTTTCCTTTACTGCTTGCTCAATATACAGATTGAACAACATCGGGGACAGGCTACAACCCTGTCTTACTCCCTTCCCAACCACTGCTTCCCTTTCATGTCCCTCGACTCTTATAACTGCCATCTGGTTTCTGTACAATTTGTAAATAGCCTTTCGCTCCCTGTATTTTACCCCTGCCACCTTCAGAATTTGAAAGAGAGTATTCCAGTCAACATTGTCAAAAGCTTTCTCTAAGTCTACAAATGCTAGAAACGTAGGTTTGCCTTTCCTTAATCTTTCTTCTAAGATAAGTCGTAAGGTCAGTATTGCCTCACGTGTTCCAGTGTTTCTACGGAATCCAAACTGATCTTCCCCGAGGTTGGCTTCTACTAGTTTTTCCATTCGTCTGTAAAGAATTCGCGTTAGTATTTTGCAGCTGTGACTTATTAAACTGATAGTTCAGTAATTTTCACATCTGTCAACACCTGCTTTCTTTGGGATTGGAATTATTATATTCTTCTTGAAGTCTGAGGGTATTTCGCCTGTTTCATACATCTTGCTCACCAGATGGTAGAGTTTTGTCAGGACTGGCTCTCCCACGGCCGTCAGTAGTTCTAATGGAATATTGTCTACTCCGGGGGCCTTGTTTCGACTGAGGTCCTTCAGTGCTCTGTCAAACTCTTCACGCAGTATCATATCTCCCATTTCATCTTCATCTACATCCTCTTCCATTTCCATAATATTGTCCTCAAGTACATCGCCCTTGTATAGACCCACTATATACTCCTTCCACCTTTCTGCTTTCTCTTCTTTGCTTAGAACTGGGTTTCCATCTGAGCTCTTGATATTCATACAAGTCGTTCTCTTATCTCCAAAGGTCTCTTTAATTTTCCTGTAGGCAGTATCTATCTTACCCCTAGTGAGATAGGCCTCTACATCCTTACATTTGTCCTCTAGCCATCCCTGCTTAGCCATTTTGCACTTCCTGTCGATCTCATTTTTGAGACGTTTGTATTCCTTTTTGCCTGTTTCACTTACTGCATTTTTATATTTTCTCCTTTCATCAATTAAATTCAATATTTCTTCTGTTACCCAAGGATTTCTACTAGCCCTCGTCTTTTTACCTACTTGATCCTCTGCTGCCTTCACTACTTCATCCCTCAAAGCTGAATGTACATGACACTGAAATTTGCTTTTCAGAAGTTGGTTGCTACGTCTTGCTGATTGTTGCTCAGAGAACGCGATAGTGCGTCTGCTATAACATTTTGTGTGCCGGGAATGTGAACTATTGTAAAATTAAATTCCTGTAAATAAAGTTTCCATCTGCTTAATCTGTCGTGAGTGAATTTAGCCGAAAGTAAAAATTGTATTGCTCTGTGGTCTGTGTAGACGGTGGTATGTCTGCCATAAAGAAAGTGCCTAAATCTCGTGAAAGCCCATACAACACATAATGTTGTAACAGAATAATTTCGTTCAGCAGGTGACAGAATGCGACTTGCAAATGCGATGTTTTTAATTACTATTGAACCATCTTCTTCAATTTCCTGGAAAATATGTACGCCTAAAGCCGTGTTAGAACTGTCGGTGGCAATGGAAAAATTTCTGGTAAGATCTGGGTGCGATAAAAGTGGTGCATTCAACAGAGCATGTTTCAGGTTCATGAATTCAGAATGTGCTTGCTTATCCCAAGACCAAATAGTGTTTTTATCTGTTAATTGGCATAATCTGGGTGTGTCTAAAGCAGAGTGATGAATAAATTTACGAAAAAAGTTAATTAAGCCCAAAAAACTGCGTAATTGCTTCTTCGTCGTAGGAACAGTAATGTCACGTAGAGCTTGAAGTTTTTCCGGATCTGGTGCAATGCCTTCTGCTGAAATTACGTGTCCCAGAAATTTTATGGAAGTTTTGCCAAAGTGCGATTTACTAAGATTAACTGTAAGTCCTTGTGCATGAAAAGTTTGTAATAGTTGTTCAAGAATCAGATTGTGTTCAGACCAGTTAGCTTCTGTGATAAGAATGTCGTCTACATACGTCGTAATTCTGTCTCTAAGTTCTGTCGGAAGTATTGTGTTCAAACCGCGAATAAAAGCTGCAGAAGAAATAGTTAAGCCGAACGGTAATTTGCAAAATTGATAACAATCGCCAAAACAGAGAAATGCTGTGTATTTTCTGCAATTCGGATGAAGCTGAATTTGCCAAAATCCCGATTTCAAATCTAATGTGGAATAAATAGCTGTACCGTGAAATTTCTGTAGAAGTTCCTCTAATGTCTGTGGTCTATCTGTTTCATTAATAATAATGTCATTAATGTGACGTGAATCAAGTACAAGGCGAAGTGAGCCATCTTTTTTCTTAACAATATGTAACGGGTTTATGTACGGACTAACTGCCGGTTCAATAATTCCTTGGTCAAGCATATCCTGCAATTCCTTTTTAACTTGTTCTCTGTGAATATATGGAATGGGATAATGCTTTGCTTTAAATGTGTCGTGCTGTTTGACTTGAAATTCATACATAAAACCGGACATAGTACCAGGAACATTGTCGAAAACTGGAGCTTGCTGTAAAAGAATTTTGTGTAACTGCGTGCGTTCGTCGTCTGTATTTGCACTGCTTTGTTTAACTTTATCAGAAATCAATTGCATTACGTCGTAGTCAGCTTCGTCTGGAGTATTATAGTTGTGTACGTACGTATCTGTGAACAATGTGGGATTACAGTCTATGTTACGTGTTGCGGAAATGACCTCTGTGCGGTTAATTGTTTGTTCTTCCGCAGATAGTGAGTGCTGAAATTCTAAAGCAAGTTGTACATTTTCATCCTTTAACATTAAATAAGAATTCTGAAAATCAATCACTACATCGTGTTGTACGAGAAAATTAGTACCTAAAATTACGTCTGTCGTCAATAAAGGAACAATCCAAAAATTTGAGTGAAATGTGTGACCTGCGATACAAAATGATAAATGCGTCTATAATTTAACGTCTACTCCTTTACTCGGTACTGCTCCTTTCACTTTTGTTTTGCCTAATGGTAATGTCGGATACGTATTCTCTTTGTTACACTCGTTAAAAGTTTCCTCATTTATAACGGACATAGGTGATCCAGAATCAATTACTGCTGAAAATTTCGATGAACCAATTTTAATTTCGATAACAGGATGTGAAATAGTTTTCTGAACAAATGGTCTTTCCTGCAAAAGAGTATCTCTTATATCGTCAAAAGTAATTACATTTTCATGAACAACATTTTGCGTGTCAAAAGTAGTGCTTGTGTTACTGGAAGATGCGACCTGTACAGTATCTAGTCAGATTCTATCTGACGTGTTATTATTATCAGGAGGTTGTTGTGGCATTTCTACTATTTGAACTGTTCTATTACTTCTTCCAGACGTATTACGCTCTGGATGATACCTACTGTCGGGTTCATTCATGAGAATAGGTTCTTGTGTATAATTTTGCTGTTGGTATGACCGACTGTTGTTAGATGTACGCTGAAAATTGTCCTCATTATTTTTTACGTCTGTCGTGATAGTCATTTCTATACGCTGCATTGCGATAGGAATTGAAATACTGAGTTTTCTGTACGTAGTTATTTCCTTGCTGCCGTGCGTTATTATTTGTTGGATCTGGGACTATGCGTGTACGCGGCGGAACATTAAAGCCTGGTTGACCTTGTGCATTCCATTGTTGGTTAGGTATGCTAACCGGCTGGTTTTGATGTTGTTGTTGTGAAACACTTCTATTGTTACTAAAGTGTGGTTCCTGTTGCTGAAAATTTTGACGATATTGATAATTAGAATTTTGTCTGTGATTTAAGTTCTGGTAGTTGTCGTTCCTAAAGCGTCTGTTACTTTTCCTATTGAAATTACGTGTCTGATCATAATTGCTGTACTTTTGTTGACCTTGGTTGTTACACGAAAAGTTTTTGTTTACGAAAGAATAATCAGATTGCTGCACTTCTAAAAGCTGCAAAATATCTCTGAATGCTGAAATGTTTTCCTTTTGCTGCCCCGTTAGAAGTGACACTCGTAATGACCGTGGTAATTTGGAAATGCATAATTGTATAAGTGCAGATTCACTGTACGGTTCACTTAGGTACTGGTTTTGTTGCACCATATGCTCAAAAAATTGCGTGACACTGGGAAAATTGGAGTTCTCATAATTTGGTAAACTAATTAGCTGATCTTTAATTCCACGCTGTGTCGTCTTCGACCAGTACGCTGACAGAAAAGCATTCTGAAATTCCTCTACCGAGTAACATTGTCTGGCGATCGGTCTCATACGAGTTGCCGGTTCGCCTTCCAAAAAGCTGCAAATAAATTCAAGTTTATGCGTAACAGGCCAAGTCGGTGGAAAAGCAAAGCTAAACTGTTGTATCCAATCCAGTGGGTGAATCTGTGTTCTGTCGTTTTTAAACACTTTAAACTTTCTCACTGACAGAAAATGTTTATAATCAAAATTATCGTCTCTGTGTGATGGAACAGGTTCAGGATTGTAAGAGAATCTATTGAACTGTGGTTGTTCGGAATCTAAGTCCCGTACTCTCTGTAATTACCCAAATTATACGCGTTGCGCGAGTCTGACAGATGTTCGCAAAGTGGCGTCTGCTGTGATGTGTTATTAACTGAAATACTTTTCATCTCTGTTACTTCTTGTTGTAAACTCGATAACTTTCTACGCAACGTGTTATTGGACGAATCGATCTCATTAATTGTCTGCTGTAAATTTTGAAATTCAGGTGTTTGGTTAAATGAAACCGGTGCAGTATCGTCTGACTTATTGTCATTACTACTTTCTATAACGTCAATACGATTGGCCAATTCATCACATTTTTCAGTCAGTATTTTTACCTGCTCATCGGTTTTAGTGTCAGAGGCATTAATCTGTTTTTGCAATTTACGAGTAGTTTCATTCAGTTTTTTAACGTCAGTTTTGACGACACCTGAATCCTGTGTTAGTTCTAATTGTTCGAGTCTGTCGGTCACTGTTTGAATATTTACTGTGTGTGTATCTGTTTTTGATTTAAGAACAGAAATTTCATTACGTAATTCCGCGTTCAACTGTTCGATGGTATTAATTTTGTCCGACACTGTAGTAATATTATTGTCTACATACGTCTTCGCTTTCGCGAACATTTTACGTTTGTCTTCTTGTCTTTGAGCAGTGATTGTTGCCATGACTTGACGTTTGACTTTATTTTGATCCTCAATAAATTTGCGGAAACGCGTATCACTGTTTTGTATGTGGAGATTAAAACGTTCGTCAATCTGAGTGTTCTGTTGTTCGAATTTCGCGTCGATCTTTTCATCCATTGTGCGCGAAAGTTCTGCTGTCATTGCTTTAAACTCGTCGCGTAATTGTGTAGCTTTTTCAGAGCATTGTTTAGCGACTGTACTAATTTCCGCTCTAAGTGTTTCTGTTGTAGCTGTTTGCATTTCCCTTAATTCCTGAGCAACAGACCTAATTTCTTCGCTACTTTTTTTTGAACAAGCCTCAATTTCCACGCGCAACTGTTCCTTAGTGTCATGGCACTGCGCGGCAACGGCTCTAATTTGTTCACTAAGCTGTCTGGAATTGTCGTCTAATTTTTTATTTAACTGTCTGGAATTGTCTTCTAATTTTTCATTTAACTGTTTGTTCTGTTCACTAAGTTGTTTGAGATTTTCGTCATTATTGTCAAGTTTTTCATTTAAGTGTTTGACCTGTTCACTAAGTTTGTCTTGTTTTTCGTTCTGTTGTTTGACCTGTTCACTAAGTTTGTCTTGTTTTTCACTCTGTTGTTTGAAATTGTTGTCTATTTTCTCACTTTGCAGTTGTAGCAAACTTCTCATAATTCGTACCAAGTCAAAATTAGCGTTTATATTCTCTGTGCTGTTTAGTGGTGGATCTGGAATTGTCTCGTTTTCTGTAACCATTTGGTTATTCTGAGATTTACAAAAAGGTTTGCCAGTTAAACATACACTGTCAGTCCCTATTTCGGAATTAAATAAATCCGTCGTACTTTCACTACACTGACCATTTTCATTCGAAAAATTTGTCTGTATGTTACTTGAATTTTCCAAACCAGTTGTGTTAAGCTGGGTAGCGCTCATTACAATAGAGCGTCCCGCGTCATCAATTGTCGTCAAATTAACAGAAGAGACAATTGAGTTCGTTTGTTCATCATTAAGATAAAAGTCATCATTAATGGTTGGAATGCACTGATTGTTAGTGAACGCAGGATTGTCATCATTACACTGCGTGTCACAATTACTACCGGTCACGTTGTTTAAGTCGGTAATTTCATTCACAATACTTCGCGATACACTATTCACAGTCTTTCGCGGCATTTTTACAACAGTCACAATTATTCACAAAAGAAATAAGCACAAAGCAAAACAACACACAAATACAACAGAACAACGAATTGCCGTTGACCTGTAGAAAGGAAGTCACAATATTAGTAAAAGCGTTGCGCCAAATCCTAATTATATCTAAGCAAATAAGAGCAGATCTCTGACTGGTTTTCAAAAGATTCTTAACGTAATTCGATCCTGGACTGGGTGTCGCCAAGTGTAACCTCCCCACAAAAATTTTACAGATATTATTTTAATAGAAATGGGAGCCAAGCGTAACCTCCCTAGCAATTAAATTTAATGACAATAAAAATGAGAATCGCAATCTGACTCAAGGTGTAAACTCACACGAAAATAATGAGAGACAATTTAATGCTAATGAAACTTAAGTGATAATGATAACTCAATTAAACCGAAATATCGGTCTTTGGCCCTGTGCAAAAAATCAGAATTAATTTCTTACCTCATTATAACTGCATGTCACGTTTCTGCTCTTATTGTTGGCCACTGCTTGGAGGAAATGCATTGCAAATAGCATTTTTTTTTTTAAAATTTAACTGAAACTTTTCTTTAAAGGAAAGGGAAGGAGATCGTTGGTTCAATTAAAAGGTTCTTTTGTAAAAATTGCTTTGAAATCAAAATTATTATTGGGGCGATTATTGCACAAATTAGTTACAGTTAATTTACATTATTAGCTGAGCGCATTTAAAAATAATATACCTCGTCCTGTATCTTGACCAGAATGCCATGTCGCCGCTCGCCGACTCCTCACACACAACTGCCCTCGACTGCTACTACCGACATACTGCACTGCTCACAGACTGCCCACTGACAGACTGCTCGCAACTGTACTGCACGACTACTACCGACCGACTACTGGACGCAACTGAACTGAGCTACTGCTACCGACAGAGTACTGGACGCAACTGCACTGAGCTACGACTACCGACAGAGTGCTGCTCGCAACTCTCGCGCGGTCAAGCGCAGACTAACCACGATAAAAGGCTCTCTGGTCAAAGATTTTATCATGCCTCACCATCGCTGCTACGTTACATACGTGTTTCAATGTCTCTATTAAATAGTGGTAAGAGACAATATAAATATTGTCGTTTTACAGTTCTACTCATTGATGAGTCAGATGGGAAGTCGATGTGCATGACTCTTTAAACTCAATACTGCTTGAGCCGTTTTAACGTGATCTGCATGTTGCCTTCGTAACCTAATGTACGATACATTTTCACTCCTTAATCTGACTTGCAGTGTGCTGGAAGGTATTTTAAAATTTTCAGTCGCCTTTATAATCCATAAACCTTCAACAACAGCTTATTTTGCTTTTTTTCCAAATCTTCTGCAGTCAGTTTTCTCAAATGAATCATAAAAAGGATACTACCAGGTAAATGATGGTCGGTGATCAATGTAGATCTTTGAACAATGATGAGCATTGGACAACGACAGTCAGTGAGCAATGGTGACTGGACAGTGGCGGTCAACAAGCAATTGTGGTTAGTGGTCTTTGATGGTCAGTGGACACAATGGT